>NC_083463.1:29110639-29290639 GCF_030014155.1 Tachysurus vachellii | reverse complement strand
GGGAGTGTTTGTTTGAAGAGGGAGTGTTTTTGGGAGATTCAAACATTCGGAAGTGACACACACACACACACACACACACACACACACTGACAGAGAGAGCTACCGGGTTGTGTTGTAACTTGCTCGTAAACAGAAACGTGCATGCAGAACCGAGAAGCGCTCATTACAGCAGTGCAGTTAGTTGCATGCTGTTTACACTAACACAAGTCCTACAGTTCAAAAGGACATTCAATTAAATTCCGTTAAAACCGCGTACCTTTGAGTACCTTTTTTCCCCCTAAAGTTATTTACAATCCTCCCAGTTCCCAATTTAGCAAACTTTTGCAATCAAGTGTACTTACGTATCTGTTACTCTGTATTCAGTCCTCTACAGTTATTATTATTAATAATAATAATAACAATAATAATAACAATAATAATAATAATAATAATAATAATAATAATAATAATAATAATAAAGAATAGAAGTTGTAGCATTCGTACCTACCACTAGATGGCAGCAGATCATCAGGTGAACGCACCATTGTTGCTTTTCTCTACTTTACAGTGAAGTCTGATTTCGATATCATTACTGAACAAAGCGTTATAGTTCTCACTAACTAAACACCCCCCCCCCAAAAAAAATAAATAAATAAATAAATAAATAAAAATAAAATAAATTTTTTATTCTGTACAAAATAAACATGATGAGAGTGGAGACAGTTTCTTTTCCCACTGCATGACTTTGTAATAGCATCAGTTCATTATTTTGTTGTGGTTAGTTTTTTTTTTTCATCAGCATCTTGGTTTATTTTCACTTTGGTTGATCTGACCAAATATATCAGATCAGCCGGTGATCAGGTCACCAGTGGAATTTACGCATCTAAAAATATGAAAATATTAAATGTGTTTCAGAGAATTTTAACCTGTATATGCATCTAATATAATGTCACGTTAGTGTGTATTGTGTGTGCAAAAAAAAAAAAAAACCGAACAACCGCATCCTTATCTGAGTACTTTATATTTATAGTTGTTGGTTTGTACTTCCATAGATAAAAGCAGGCATCTCCTCTCTGGAGTATGAGGAACAGTGTTAACTTTGAATAAAGTATGAAATAACTCACTGAAAAACACTCCTAGCCACGGGGCATCATTACAAATAAACATACCTGTATTAATTTTGAAAACATGAAAGCTACACTGACAGTCAGTGCCATTTGGTCGTGCAGAGACCAAAACTACAAGGAATTGATGCAGGAACCCCGGTAACGGCGTCTCCATAGCAACTCTAAATGATGCAGCCTCCCTTGGCAGCATCAGTGCAGTCGCTCTCCAAAAGGAACCGAGAGGAAAACAATTCTCAATTGCAATTATTCGTGTGCAATAAGCAATGAGAGAATTGGGAAGGATGTAGTGCTTTCATTTGTGCATCTCAGTGTGTGTGTGTTTGTGAGAAAGAGAGGAGAGGGGGTGAGAGCAGAAAGAGTGCAGTAATGCTATTGGCCATTGTTCAACGTCAGCCAGAGGAGTTGATCCTGACTGACTGAAATGCACTGAACGAGCGAATAAATAATGAAATGTCGGCATCAGCTCCGCGTGTCATTTGTATGCAAATAGACGGTGACATTTTAAAGCTCTGCAGGCATGGCAGATATATAATGGCGCTTAGGATGGCCATTAGTGGAAATGGCCTTTTAGGATGCTTATGTCACGTACGCCTTCCTTCATGCTCAACCTTCCGATGAATTCAGCAAATATTTGTGGAAGATTAAATGTAAAGCAGTTGTATGGACTAAAATTAAATGTACATCATTTGCCACTTACTCTAAATGTATTCGATCAGCCGACAAAAGAAGGAATGATTATGTGGTCTAAAAATATGAATCCTCCATTTAATAACACAATCACACAGTGGTGAAAATGAAACGAATAACTTCTTTGTACAAGGGTGTCTTTGTATATAACATTGAGCAAAATGATACCAATTAATTCAATGACTTAATTCTACTTTTGGAACTCAACTCTAAAATCTCTAGCGTTGTCAGTGTTTATCATGTTGTTAAAGACAAAGTGGCTGTGAAGCAAAGCAAAACAAAAAAAACACCAACATCAACCACACCAATGTGGATGATAAAGACACCGAAGTTCAGTTTTCTCTGCAGTCTGGATCACCTGAACAAAGTAGAATCATTTTTAAAGTGAATCCAGAGGTAAGAGTGAAATTTCTAGAAAATCGCAATAAATCATCAAATTTAGTTTTTCTGCTTTTGCACTTCTCTCGTTAACACTAATGGAATAATAATTAATTATGTGATTTTATACTAGCAATTAAAACAAATGAAACAAATCTGATGTATATTATCATCTAGAGAACTTTGATTCAGACCACTAAGCCGAGAAGGACAAAAAATATATAACAATTTAAATGCCGATTATTTATTCCACTTTATTAGGAACACTGTTACATACTTTTGCTAATTCACTCTCACTCACTCACTCATTTTCTACCGCTTATCTGAACTACCTCGGGTCACGGGGAGCCTGTGCCTATCTCAGGTGTCATCGGGCATCAAGGCAGGATACACCCTGGACGGAGTGCCAACCCATCACAGGGCACACACACACTCTCATTCACTCACACAATCACACACTACGGACAATTTTCCAGAGATGCCAATCAACCTACCATGCATGTCTTTGGACCGGGGGAGGAAACCGGAGTACCCGGAGGAAACCCCCGAGGCACGGGGAGAACATGCAAACTCCACACACACAAGGCGGAGGCGGGAATCGAACCCCCAACCCTGGAGGTGTGAGGTGAACGTGCTAACCACTAATCCACTGTGCCCTCACTAATTTAAGCTGTTATCCAAATAATCAATCATGTGGCAGATATGTCAAACAGATACATGTCTATCCATCTGTCCATTAATCCATCCCTCCATCCATCCATCCATCCATTCATGCTTCCTGGACCCACAACCTGGACCCTTCATACACCCATTCACACATTAGGGACAGTTTAGAGATCCCAGTCAGTTACAACAGATGTCTTTGGACTGAAAGTGGAACGTGGAGAACCTGGAGTAAATCCCCAAAGCTTAGGGAGAACATGTAAACTCCAAGGATGACAAAATGTTTTTACAGTACAAACAACAGTCTCTGGACTAGGGGCACGGTGGCTTAGTTGTTAGCACGTTCGCCTCACACCTCCAGGGTTGGGGGTTCGATTCCCGCCTCCGCCTTGTGTGTGTGGAGTTTGCATGTTCTCCCCGTGCCTCGGGGGTTTCCTCCAGGTACTCTGGTTTCCTTCCCCGGTCCAAAGACATGCATGGTAGGTTGATTGGCATCTCTGGAAAATGACAAAATGGTGTGAAGAACCCCCAAAGCCTTGTTGATGACAGGAAAACAACAGTAACTCGGATAACTACTCTTTACAACCGTGGTGATCAAAAAAGCATCTCAGAATATGCTGAATCTTGAGGCAGATGGGCTACATCATCCAAAAAAACCCACCTCATTTCCCACTATTAATACATTATATCCTACTTAAGTGAGGAAATTGTGTACAGTTTATTTTTGGCTGAACTATTTCTCAAACTATGCCTCACTGTTAATCATGCCAACACCACGCCCATTCGTAATGCCACACTGACGTTAAGTGAGCACAAAATGAAGAGGGCAGCCAGGAGCTAAGCATCCATCTCCTTTCCTCACTCAAAGTGGACTCGGAGATCGACCGCTCTCTCATCATAATCCGTTTTCAGCTGCAGTTGGCCGCTGAATACAAAACCATAATTAATGGCCTTTCCTCGCTTTGTCGGTGAGGTCCTCCGAATCAAATACGAGGACACTAACAGGTCAGACCACAAGGATCGCACGTGTGCCGGCAGGTCGGCGTGAAAAGTGAGAGATAGCAGGCCTCCTTTGTCGACGTATTA
The DNA here is from genome assembly GCF_030014155.1 of Tachysurus vachellii. Taxonomy (NCBI): domain Eukaryota; kingdom Metazoa; phylum Chordata; class Actinopteri; order Siluriformes; family Bagridae; genus Tachysurus; species Tachysurus vachellii. The sequence continues at coordinate 29,286,719 of NC_083463.1, read as the reverse complement.
TAAATCACCTCAATTATTCCATGTCATTTTCAGATAATCTACAAGATTACAGGAAATAATTGGCCAAACATAAAAGTTACTTAATTGCCTCATTAACCTCTGGTAAGAGCGTTGGACAAGATACGTGTCCAGACGGAGAAGTCAAAATTTCAAATGCTTGAGATACAAACCAAAATTACATTGCCTAAGAATACCTTTTAAGACATAATTGTTATATCGTTGTTTTTTTTTATTTTTTTATTTTTTCATATTCACAACGAAAGTGCGAAAGTGAAATGTCATTTATTTTAACCTTCACATTCTGTTCCCAACTTAGAAACAGAAAACACTCCAAAAACACAGCATTATATTTTATAGCACTGCAGTTAACTATTACTTATTTCCCTAATTTAATTGGATAATATCTTTCACTAGCTATAATCACTTTTTTGTGTTTGTTTGTTTATTATCATAAATATTATTAGTAAAATTCTAATGGCTTCCTGAAAGGTTAGCTCAGGTAAGCTAGCTAGCTAACAAATACTGTGAAAATAGATGTGTTTATATGTTGCTTTTTTAAAATAAGCATTTATTTTGTCACATATACAGTACATTACAGCACAGTGAACTACTTTCTTCGCATATCCTAACCTTTAGAGGTTGGGGTCAGAGCACAGGGTCAGCTATGATACAGCACCACTGGAACAGTGAGGGTTAAGGGCCTTGCTCAAGGGCCCAACAGTGGCATCTTGGCAGTGCTGAGGCTTGAACCCTGACACATGAGCCACCACTGACCACTTAATACGTTAATGTGCAAAAATGGCTAAGTCTATAATATCCAGGGGTTCCATGGATTGACTTTTAATGGAGACACTAAAGACAAGGATTTTTGTTATTATCAGACCAAATATAAATGTGAGAAATTCTCTCACTCATTTTCTACCGCTTATCTGAACTACCTCGGGTCACGGGGAGCCTGTGCCTGTGATCTCAGGCGTCATCGGGCATCAAGGCAGGATACACCCTGGACGGAGTGCCAACCCATTGCAGGGCACACACACACTCTAATTCACTCACGCAATCACACACTAGGGACAATTTTCCAGAGATGCCAATCAACCTACCATGCATGTCTTTGGACCGGGAGAGGAAACCGGAGTACCTGGAGGAAACCCCCGAGGCACGGGGAGAACATGCAAACTCCACACACACAAGGTGGAGGCGGGAATCGAACCCCGACCCTGGCGGTGTGAGGCAAACGTGCTAACCACTAAGCCACCGTGCCCCCCATGAGAAATTCTTTGTTTTAAAAATTCACAAATTCATAAATTATATTAAATCAAACACACATATTCGCACGAATGGCCTCCGAAGCAACTGAGCACATAAATATTTTCTAAAAGGGTGTTATATAATGTGCTCAGCTATCATTTAGTGTGGATATATTCATTACAGATTAAAAGTCATGGTCCAGAATTGTGATGATGATGATGATGATGATGATGATGATGGCATCATTGTTCTCATTGAGCTTTACGGTTTGGAGGGATTTGGTGCCCGGGCTGTTAAATTGAAGCGTAAAACTGGCATGTCAGACAGAGACTCCCAGGACAAGAAGCATGGATTAGCATCACGCAGACTGAGACATGGCGGATTAGCTGTGGTGAGATCACACTGTGAAGTCATTTTAACTGTCATATGCTTTTCTTCTAGACTGACACTGAAGGAAAGAGCTGTCGGGGGGCAGTGTCTTGGTTCAGAGATTTTGGCAAAAAAGGCTTTTTCATGCTAAATTGCTAAATCTTTCAACCTTCACATGTATTTGAAATCTCGGTTAGGAATTATACATACAGTACAGCATTCAGTTGGCACATCAGGTTAATCCCCTATGGTTTATTTTTTGTGCAATCCAAGAGTTCACTTGGTTCATTTTGGTCATGTTATTCAACAGATTATTTAACTCACTCACTCACTCACTCACTCACTCATTTTCTACCACTTATCCGAACTACCTCGGGTCACGGGGAGCCTGTGCCTATCTCAGGCGTCATCGGGCATCAAGGCAGGATACACCCTGGATGGAGTGCCAACCCATCGCAGGGCACACACACACACTCTCATTCACTCACGCAATCACACACTACGGACAATTTTCCAGAGATGCCAATCAACCTACCATGCATGTCTTTGGACCAGGGGAGGAAACCGGAGTACCCGGAGGAAACCCCAGAGGCACGGGGAGAACATGCAAACTCCACACACACAAGGCGGAGGCGGGAAACGAACCCCCAACCCTGGAGGTGTGAGATTATTTAACTGTAACTACTGAAAATGAATGAATTAATGAATGCAACACAATTTATAAAACACAAGCATTACTTATCACACCCGACACTGTACCACACTCCAACCGATCTTCTCGCACTCCTCCACTAATCCCACCGTCTCTCAGGGAACAAGCAAGGCACCCATCAAGACCTTTTAATGTCATGACACCTAGGTGGTGGACCGAACCTCCTCAATATGTCTGAAAATCTCAGTCAATGACCGTCTTCAAATGATATCTAATGACCTAAATACGTAACTTGTAAAAAACGTCCTTGTCTGTGAGCTGATGTTATATTTTCACCCCAACAGACTTTTTAGACTGATGGTATTCTTAGTCCTGTTGAACCAGTATCGATGTGTTTATTGATAGAAACTTCAAAGTCCTTCTTTAAGTCACTCTATATTAAGCCATCTGCCAAATGCCATTGATCTAAACGTAAAATGTAGAGAACAGCCAACAGCTACACCAATTCTGAAGGGTTTTAATGCCATGTGTAAAAGTTTACACTTACCGATACTCAGTGGCGGTTCTAGGATTTTTCTGTACCAGGGGCCATTAAGGGGCCACATGTTACATTCAGGGGCCAAGTACAGGGTACGTTCAAGCACACAAAATAATTTATTTAGTACGGAGCAAATACATTTCGGCAGTCATTCCTTTTTCAAACGCTTGAGTGCCGCCAATTGTTTGGGGATGGAATTGCATCTGTGATCGTTGTGAAAAATTCTCCAAGTGCTCTTCTCGTCGATGATAGATGAAACGGGGGCCAATCAGATTTCAGCAGGGGCCAGGGCCCCTGTGGCCCCGCCTCAAGAACCGCCCCTGCCGATACTCTATTACAAGTCTACTGAAAAGTTTTCCTGAGTCGCCAATAGAATTACATCCATTCAGCTTATAATAACAGGGTCAATTCTATTGAGGAATTTATATCCACATGATTTGTAGGGAAATTGTAGTGTTTGTGGAGATAAGTTCACTTCACCTGTGATTTACTTTATGAACAAGGTTATCAGAAAGTCCTACAATACCATTTTTATCGACTATGAAACACAGGCTGAGACGAGATAAGATTTCAGGTGTGTGTTCTGGTTGCACTTTCCAAGGTCATGAGTAATTCTTATATACGTACATGTGCGTGAAAGAGAGAGAGTATCACTGATGAGAGATTTTGAATAAGCAGATGTGCATACTGATGACTGTTTATCATATATTACCCTTTTTCAGGTTATTCAGCATCCTTCACAGAAAGATTTTTGAAGGTCTCAGTAAGCACACACACACTTATTAAGTAATTAAGCAGTAGGAAAAAAATTGTGTGGTAAGTTTTAAAATCCGGTGTCTTGAAACCTCCAGTGTGATTTGCATTTGTTGTCTCCATCATTTTCTTCCTGGTATCTTGGCACCGTTTTTTTTTTTTTTTTCATGGCTATAATACATCGATGATATACCGCTCTATTATCTAAAGGTCAAAGAGTCAAACTGGTGGGATAGGTTTTAATTTTCTTCAGGTTGTCTCTCACTCTCTCTGCTTCTTTCTCTATGTCCATAATTTATGAACATTTCTAAAGATTTAGGATGGATTGCTGCAGGCTTGGGTGTTATGGGTTATCATGTTGCTACTTAACATTTAAATTTGAAACTTTCCCACACCTAAGGATATCGGTGCAGTGGTGTGGACCAATCCAAATCAAATGAAGTGAATGAAATGAAGTGACACCATTTGGCAAACTGTCTAAACATTATCTAACGAATATGAATAGAAGCAGGTTGCCCCATTCTGGCTTCCTGTTGTTGGTGTTTGATTGAAGAAAGTCAATTCGGTTCGAGGACTTCAGTGAGCTTTCTATTCATTCATTCATTTATTCATCTTCTACCGCTTATCTGAACTCTGGGGTCACGGGGAGCCTGTGCCTATCTCAGGCGTCATTGGGCATCAAGGCAGGATACACCCTGGACGGAGTGCCAACCCATCGCAGGACACACACACACACACACACTCATTCACTCACACAATAGGGACAATTTTTCCAGAGATGCCAATCAACCTACCATGCATGTCTTTGGACCGGGGGAGGAAACGGAGTACCCAGAGGAAACCCCCGAGGCACGGGGAGAACATGCAAACTCCACACACACAAGGTGGAGGCGGGAATCGAACCCCCAATCCTGGAAGTGTGAGGCGAACGTGCTAACCACTAAGCCACCGTGCCCCCAGCTTTCTATTCCTGTAAGGAAATATACTGTATGACCAGGAAATGTCAACACATTTATTTACAATACCCATTTACTTTGGCTCACTGAGTAGATGTGGTACAACAATGGCAGTCATTTACTAAGCAGCCAGACCAAGACCAAGATGCTGACCAAGACATGACCCACTTTTTGGCAGACTTGTCAGATGTTTTAATCATGTTAGATTGTCATTTATCACTCTGCCCTGGAATAAAATGGACTTTAGTGGTTATCATTTGGAAAATTTACAGTTTAGGCAGGCTAGTAGTAAAATCAAGTGATTTATAATGCATGATCAGGGCGGAAATAGTCAGTCTTCATGAAGCATGATTGGTCAGCAAGATTAGAGCCCTTGGAGGACTTTCTTATCCGAACTCTCGGGTCACGGGCAGCCTGTGCCTGTGATCTCAGGCGTCATCGGGCATCAAGGCAGGATACACCCTGGACGGAGTGCCAACCCATCGCAGGGCACACACACACTCTCATTCACTCACGCAATCACACACTATGGACAATTTTCCAGAGATGCCAATCAACCTACCATGCATGTCTTTGGACCGGGGGAGGAAACCGGAGTAAGCCCCCAAGGCACGGGGAGAACATGCAAACTCCACACACACAAGGCGGGGGCGGGAATCGAACCCCCAACCCTGGAGGTGTGAGGCGAACGTGCTAACCACTAAGCTGGTATTTGAATTGTGTTGGTCAATACGACTACATTAAATTACTTGTTTACAAAGGTCAAGGGTAAAGGTAAGTAGCTAACATGACCGAAAAGTCACGGAACTTACCTTTTAATGCTTAATTACCGATTAGTTCCAGTCTATAAATAAAACACATCATTTGAATTGGTTTTGTATTGTAGTGGTAGTTCATGTTCGCACTTTTCACTAGCGCTAGATGCAAAACAGATTGAACTTGAATCTGAAATGAAACACACCCTGCTCAATCTGTAAAATGTTAAACTTTATGTTTTCATATTTGACAGAAAATCTGCTGTAGTAACGATAACGTGTAGAAAGTCGCTGAACTTAGGCCAGTTTCGTATGTATTCTTCGCATGCTCTGATATCTTTGACCTTGTATTAACTGGATCAGGATGTTAAAGGTTTTGGTTAAGGCTCCGTAAGCCAGGAAATCTGCAGAAGCTGCACACTAAGCAGACTGTGCACTAAAATATTCAAAAGTTAATGCCACAATCAATTCTATACAAATGTCAGACCAGGTACACCGCCGAATGTGTTAGTGAGGTCAGCATGAGAGAAACCAGAATGTCGTTCCTGAATGGAATTTTAAGCCCCAAGATTGTCTGATTTTCACCATGACAGCTGCACAAACAACTTAATGAGTCACTGGAATTTGTAATGTATAATTTTTTACATTCATTGTGGCCTCTTGGTTATAGGTTTAGGTGATGGGCTGGATTATAAAGATGACCCACTCAGTAAAGATACATGAGCGAATAAATGGTGTTGTCCTGACCTATAAGCCTATAAATATCTTCACAACCATCCATTTTGGAGGTTGAATGAAAGCAAAATATCTGATATGTTTAGCTTGTTTGGGATTTGGCTTGATTTAGGTTTCTGCATGTAAACAATCCAATTTTTTTATCAGTAAAATATCCAGAATGTCTTATATTTGTGTAGTACTACAGCTCTGTCCTTTGGATCAATATGTAGCTCATAGTCATTCTTGCAGCTCTAAAACATTCATTCATTCATTTTCTACCACTTATCCGAACTACCTCGGGTCATGGGGAGCCTGTGCCTATCTCAGGCGTCATCGGGCATCAAGGCAGGATACACCCTGGACGGAGTGCCAACCCATCGCAGGGCACACACACTTATTCACTCACGCAATCACACACTAGGGACAATTTCCCAGAGATGCCAATCAACCTACCATGCATGTCTTTGGACCGGGGGAGGAAACCAGAGTACCCGGAGGAAACCCCCGAGGCACGGGGGAGAACATGCAAACTCCACACACACACAAGGTGGAGGCGGGAATCAAACCCAGAACCCTGGAGGTGTGAGGCGAACGTGCTAACCACTAAGCCACCGTGCAACCCCCCAGCTCTAAAACATAAATAAATTAAAAACATACAAAAAAAAAAAACAATTTCTTACACAAGTGGAAAAAACACACCATGGTCGGAATCAAATTGAATAATTATTTTTATTGATGTATATTACTGTTTTTATATGGACTATTTTTTGCTGCATATGGAAAAAAATTTATTTTAGTCAGATTTTTTTAATTTATTTTACTCAGGTAGCCTTCTATACAAAATCAAATCTATTTTTGATTGCAAAATAAATGCAAATCAGGTCTATGGCCACGATCAGAGTTCCCAACAGTCCATAAAGTTCCCAACAGTCCATATATTTAACACTGTCGGTACCAATCAGCACGGTAAGAGTTGCCGCAGTTGGGGTTAATTTAACTGTGCACAAATTTGCTCAGTACTGAAACAGTAATTCAGTGCTGGAGTTCATACATTACTGCAAGCATTAATTAAACACTGCAAGAACTAATTCAACACTGCAGGATTTCGTTCGGCATGGGGACGAGTTCAAATTATTACCTGTCATTTTAAATAGGTAAATTGTTGCTCATTATCACTAGAAGGTAATTAGCACACAGAGTTTTGGGAAAATCCCTGTCACAATTTTATGAGATCCCAATAGCTCACATGACAAGACTGTTACTCATAAAGACCAGAGGGATCGACTCGACATAACTACGGTCTTTAGCTGTGAACTTCAGAAGCAGAACCTGAGAGAGCACTTAGGATGTATTAGTTGTCACTTTAAACAATTTTCACTATTTAGCACCACATTATTTATGCCCCTTAGTTCATTCATTCATTCATCTTCTACCGCTTATCCGAACTACCTCGGGTCACGGGGAGCCTGTGCCTATCTCAGGCGTCATTGGGCATCAAGGCAAGATACACCCTGTACGGAGTGCCAACCCATCGCAGGGCACACACACACACACTCATTCACTCACACAATCACACACTAGGGACAATTTTCCAGAGATGCCAATCAACCTACCATGCATGTCTTTGGACCAGGGGAGGAAACCGGAGTACCCGGAGGAAACCCCCGAGGCACGGGGAGAACATGCAAACTCCACACACACAAGGTGGAGGCAGGAATCGAACCCCGACCGTGGAGGTGTGAGGCGAACCTGCTAACCACTAAGCCACCGTGACACCCCTTGCCCCTTAGTGTGCTTTAAAAGAAAAATGTGGATTGCATGTGGATTAACTGTCACTGTTACGATCTTTGACTGCTGGACGGTACAGAATTATACGAGACAACTGAAAACCAGAGTTGACGGTGATTGATAGAAGAATTACAGAGGAACCAGACTCAGTTTTTTTTTCTATATGTGTGAACTATATGACCAAAATAAAAACATGCAATTATCAAGAAATTCATTCTAGTTTTAATTTAAAAGTAAAAACTTTATGGAGGTAAATTTCAGTATCACAAGACTGACTGCTTTCTTTTTTGTCGTTAAAAAACGAACCACTTCTCGAAAGGTTTTTCTTCTTCTTCTTCTTCTTCTTCTTCTTCTTCTTCTTCTTCTTCTTCTTACTATTATATCAATCACAATTGCTTGGTGCATTTGGGGTTAAAAAATAACCAAGGTAAATATTTAATATTTGTATTTAAATTCAACACATGAATATTAAATTATGTAAATGACCTCATTTGCATAAATGAATGGAGACGTTCCGCTCATCTGTAGCACCTTTCGTTATACAGCATGATTCTGGTGAATTGAGTGATACAATATGTGCTGTGTTGTTATTTGATAGATAATGTGAGTGCTTGTAATGGCCCTAAGGTCTCATTTTTCCTGTATGGTATTGTGATTATGTGATTTCACCAGAAGGCTGAGATGAAAAGCAGGAGAAACAGCAGGACTGATGGTGTCAGCTTTGGGTCAATACCAGAATTTATACAGAGAGTAAAGTAAGACAAACGATATGTGTGTGTGAATGTGTGTGTGTGTGTGTGTGTGTGTATGTGTGTATACCACAAGCAAATGAAAGCCGTGATGCATTACGGACTAAATCTTTAGCAGCATTTGGGATCCATTTTCTATTCATAGGGAATGATTTGAACAATCACAGAGCGTAAAATAAAAATAACAGCGTATTTTACACTTTTAGTTCAATTCAGTAGTGAGTCAAGGTGTGTGCGGAAAAAAAAAATGTCAGGACAGAAAAAAGGTAAGATTTACAAGAAAAGAAAAATAATCACTGTGAAACTAATACCTTTTTTTTTGGAATATAAAAGTCCCTCGGCGGAGGAGGATGGGATCATTTTTTATATAATCTTCCACCTCAGCCTGACACGTTCACATAATGACTCATCATGCCAACACTAACTGCAAGCTACATTTATATTGCCACCAGGCTCAATGTTTTAAATCTATTTCCAATTACTGTGTATATTCTCAACATTCTCATCATTTCTTAATAATTTTGGTAAAAAAAAGAAAGAAATAACAGGTAAGAGAAAACGAATAATAAACAAATGATTCAGAATGGAAATATATTATATACTGTGTATGTACTTGAGTTCATGTTTATTCTCCAAGACAAAGAGCAAATATCGATGTCCGAGACATACAATTTGTTCTTGTAAATAAATTTGGAATAATTTAAGAATAATTTTCCACCATTTGGCACCATTTTTTTATTCACAACTAATAAATCTATCCGTTAAAATGTTTTCGGCATTTTTTTTAACTCAAGCTTCTTTATTAGCAGCTTTGCTCAACTGAATGCAAACAACTTTGAGGTTTTTATTGCTAGCATAGAAATAGCAAATGGGGGCACGGTGGCTTAGTGGTTAGCACGTTCGCCTCACACCTCCTCGGTCGGGGTTCGATTCCCGCCTCCACCTTGTGTGTGTGGAGTTTGCATGTTCTCCCCGTGCCTTGGGGGTTTCCTCTGGGTACTCTGGTTTCCTCCCCCGGTCCAAAGACATACATGATAGGTTGATTGGCATCTCTGGAAAATTGTCCTGTGTGTGTGTGGTCACTCCGTCCAGGGTGTATCTTGCCTTGATGCCCAATGACGCCTGAGATAGGCACAGGCTCCCTGTGACCCGAGAGTAGTTCGGATAAGCGGTAGAAGATGAATGGATGAAAGAAATTCAGATGTTTTTTTTTTTACATTTACAATTTAATACAGGTCTATAATTTAGGGAACAGGGGAATGACTTCTCTCCAGGATTGTCAGGAAATCTGGATGATGATGTTGAACTTACTGTTCATTGTTCATTGTTGATTAATCCATATATTTAGATGTAAATTCGGGGTTAATGTGTTCAGGTTGAGTGAATGAACTATCGTGGACATTTTTGGATGTATTGTGGGTCATTAGAAATATATATGTAAGAATGTTAAGCCAGGGATGATATTCTGAGGTGATATTCTGCTCAACACGGTTGGAAAGAGTAATCGTTTTGAGTTAACACAGCCGATGCTGAGAAAAAAAAATCAAGAGGTTATCAGTTTCTGAAATACAGTAATACCTCGAGATACGAGTTTAATTCGTTCCGTGACCTTGCTCGTATCTCAAATTGCTCGTATCTCAAAGCAATTTTCCCCATTTAAATGAATTGAAATCCCATTAATCCGTTCCAGCTCGCAAAATTCCACTCCAGTTGTTTTGTTTATGTGTTTTGAATAAGAAAAATGTTCAGTACCTGTATTTATAAATGACAAATATTGTATAAAACATACAGTAATAAAAGAGAATGTTAAAAAATATAAACTGATTTTCCAATAAAGTGTATTATTTACCTTGGCGATCGGATGACTTGAGCTATCGGAAGATTTTTTTATTTTTTTTAAAGCACACTAAGGGGCATAAATAATGTGGTGCTAAATAGAAAAAATTGTTTAAAGTGACAACTAATACATCCTAAGTGCTCTCTCAGGTTATGCATCTGAAGTTCACAGCTAAAGACCGGAGTTTTGTCGAGTCGATCCCTCTGGTCATTATGAGTAACAGTCTTGTCATGTGAGCTATTGGGATATCATAAAATTGTGACAGGGATTTTCCCAAAACTCTGTGTGCTAATTTTTTACTATAAAGTATATTATTTACCTTGGCAATCAGACGACTTGAACAGAATATGTGCACGGAGGTTGAGGGAGGAGTAAACAGGCGGAGGAGTTAGGAGGAATTACATTTTCACTTTTGTTCACTCACTCGCTACTGTACACTCTTAATGCTACTTTACACTTAAATGGAACTTAACTAAACTTCACTAAAATTAATGAACTTAATTAATGAACCCGTGGTTTTAAATGCTATAAAGTTGTACTGTACGCAAGATAAAAGCACAAAATATGAGCACAGCTTTACACAAGTGTTAACAAAGCGAGCTACACAAACACTAACCGAGTGAGACGGGGAAACAGAGCACAAGTGAGGCTGAGGCGGGGAAACAGAGCACAAGTGATTGTTGGGGATCTTTGTTTCGGCGGGGTCGGCTCGGATGCTCGTAACTCAAAAATTTGCTCGTATCTCAAGGCAAAAATTTGGTCGAATCACAGCTCGTACTTCAAAAATTTGTATGTCAAAGCACTCGTATCTCGAGGTATCACTGTGCTTAATCCAGATTATCTGGCATCAACAACAATTAGTCAAAGTTACTATTTTTTTCTAGAATTTATTCGACTCTCTCTCTCTCAGCATGGAGTGAAATCCTTTTTAGGTCTGTCCAGAAATATTCATTCATTCATTCATTTTCTACCGCTTATCCGAACTACCTCGGGTCACGGGGGGCCTGTGCCTATCTCAGGCGTCATCGGGCATCAAGGCAGGATACACCCTGGACGGAGTGCCAACCCATCACAGGGCACACACACTCTCATTCACTCACGCAATCACACACTACGGACAATTTTCCAGAGATGCCAATCAACCTACCATGCATGTCTTTGGACCGGGGGAGGAAACCAGAGTACCCGGAGGAAACCCCGAGGCACGGGGAGAACATGCAAACTCCACACACACAAGGCGGAGGCGGGAATCGAACCCCCAACCCTGGAGGTGTGAGGCGAACGTGCTAACCACTAAGCCACCATGCCCCCCTGTCCAGAAATATTATATTATTACATAAAAACAGTATTTACTCCCATTAAATATATCTAAAATAAATAAACAGTAGATGGCAAAAACTATGAACTCTATGTGGAATAAAGTATGGAAACCCGACTTGTATCTACATGACTTTAGGTGTTTCACTGCTGCCACATGATTGGATGAATAGATGACTATACGAATGAGCAGCTGTTCGTGTTCCTATTAAAGTGGCCGTATCTGGATGCAGTATTTAAGCATGTTAATGCGGTAACAGTTTCCATAGAAAGCCTGTTTCAATGCTGGGAAGATTCTGGAGCTCTAGAAATTACTCAACAACAGAAGACACTGGATAAATATATATTTAAAAAAAAAATAATCAACTTGAAGGGCTAAGCATGACATTTAATTTAAAAGGAATAAATAAAGCAGATCCAGACCAAAATAAAATCAAATTAGCTTCAAATTAGCCATGAAAACTGTTTTTCAGTAATAGGTTTGGAGACGATAATGTAGTTTTTAATTACATCTCATAAATTAGCCCCAAAAGCAAGTCTATCCGTGTATTGCGTTATCAAAGAACGTTTGGAAATTGAGTGGCTCCTATTGTGTTCATTTTTGGAAGACAAATAAAATTCAAGAGCTGGCCTGCCTGTCGTAATGCAACAGTAATGCAAAGTCGCGGTCTCTATTAACCACGCTGAAATTGGCTTTAAGAAATTGGATTTCCTCCTCCAGAACAAACAGGGTTGAGCTCTCCAGCTCGAATTCCTTCTCCTAACACAAACCCTGAATCAATACTTATCCAATCACGGTTGTCCCATTGACTTTTTAAGTAGGTAAAGAAATGTAAATGAGACAAGACTATTATTAGACAGGAAGAGAGTGAACATTACCCCCCCCCCCCCCCCCCCCCCCCCCCCCCCCAACTTCCCATCTGTTTTTTTTTTCCCCCATACAAATAAAACCATAATCCAACAGTTAGCTTTAAAGACTGGAACACAACGAACATGCAAACGGCTCCCAGGAATAGAGCCGTACCTCTACAGACGACCGAGATCTGACAACGAAACAAAACATATTCACGCTATTCCTGGCTAACCTACTGAGAATTCTACCTTAAAAACAAAGGCATACAGACAATACAGTGGATCATTATAATTTTGCTTATCTAATCTCCTGAGCCTGTCCAGGCCACAGGTCAATTCAATTATACTTCTGTGAATTAAGAGAGATTGAATTAAGCAAATGAAGTCATTCATCTTAAAAAGTGTCATGGATGATTTCAGATGAGAAATGGGTTTAGCGCTTCGCTATGCAAAAAAAGTAACCTTTCAATTTTGACAAAGGGTAAAAATATAACTTGGTGAACTAATGGGCGAACTCTGATGCCCAGACTTGACACAAGATGCATATATGTATCAAGACTGCAAAATACCTGTTCAGGCTGAAATGGCACATTTGAGGAAGCATAATCGACAAGGATTCATGTGAAACCTCAGAATATCCGTCAAGTGATGAGCTGGAAATCGTTCAAAGTTCACTGTTGTTAAGGGTGTAGTATTAAATTCATTCATTCATCTTCTAACGCTTATCCGAACTACCTCGGGTCACGGGGAGCCTGTGCCTATCTCGTCATCGGGCATCAAGGCAGGATACACCCTGGACGGAGTGCCAATCCAACGCAGGGCACACACACACACTCACTCTCATTCACTCACGCACTCAAACACTACGGACAATTTTCCAGAGATGCCAATCAACCTACCATGCATGTCTTTGGACCAGGGGAGGAAACCGGAGTACCCGGAGGAAACCCCCAAGGCACGGGGAGAACATGCAAACTCCACACACGCAAGGCGAAGGCGGGAATCGAACCCTCAACCCTGGAGGTGTGAGGCGAACGTGCTAACCACTAAGGGGTGGAGGGTTTTATTTATTTATTTATTTGTTTGTTTGTTTGTTTGTTTGTTCATTATTTCAGCTTATTAGTTCTCACAAAATCGTAAATCTCCACAAAAACGTTAAATAAATAAGGGAATAAACAAACAAATGAGGAGGTGAATAAATGAAAGAATAAAGAAGTCAGTTTAATAATCAATTCTGATAATAGATTCAAGTTTATTCTATTTTCTAGTTTTCCTTTTTACAGTGTCTAGACTCTAAGGCCTTTATTTTTGTCACATATACATTACAGTGATTTTTTTCCACATATCCCAACTTTAGATACAGTTCCCCTGGAGCAGAGAAGGTTAAGGGCCTTGCTCAAGGGCCCAAAAGTGGCAGCTTGGCAGTGCTGGGGCTTGAACCCCGATCCTCAACCCAGAGACTTAACCACTTGAGCCACCATTGCCCAATGTGCACCATCTCCACACTGCTGCCACAAAATTGTTAGCACACAACTATACTAAATGTCTCTGAACACAATCCCTTTAATAGAACCACAGATCTGTTCCAGTATGACAGTGTAAACAGAGTCAGCTTGTATACGAATGATAATAAATCCCCACAGCCACAATCCAACATGTTGTGGAGATCCTTCCAGAAGAGAAGAGCTGATAATTACAGTAAAGGAGACTAAATCTGGAATGATATTCTGAAAGGTATGGGTGTGATTGTTGGGGTGCACAAACTTTTGGCCATATAGTGTATGAATTATGTACCGCTGAGCTGACAATGTCCTTATGCGTGGTAATGTACTGTATCAATTGTAATTTGCACCATACTGTATACATACCTGAGTGTTATATTAAATGTCCAGACATGTTATATTAAATGCACAGGTATGTTAAGGCATAATGCAGCTATTTTATTTGCCAGCATGAGCTATTCTTGTTATATGGTTTGAGGCTTTTTTGACAACTGGAACACACCCACTTCTCCCTCAGCAGCTGGCATCGTGGCTCATTAGTGTCCAGGATGGTGATGATGAGGCAGAGGACAGATGTTCGGGTCACGGCGTGTAACTGTGTCCAAGTTGGTAAGCCACATGGAGACAACTGCTGAGAAACATGAAACGCCAAACGATATGTAAGGAATAAGGAATAAACCACAGCAGACATACAGTTATAGGGAATTGATCAGTGAAGAGGGTGGTGTGATGTGACCTCAGTTACAAAATGGCTTTTAACACTTGATATAGTGGGTTATTATAAACCCCAGGTAATCAAATCCTGGGTTATCTTGTATCCCGTTCCGGGTTAAGTTACCTGGTTACTAATCCTGCTTAAAAAAAAAAATCTCCTCAGTCTAAACAAACCGAATATAAAGCTCTAACTATTGTACCTTCAGAACTGATTATATAGAAAATCAATCAGCACCTTCTATCTAATCAGAATTAAGCATCCAACAGCAGTGTGATATCAATTTCTTTAATATTAACAGATGCACGCTGTCTGTGTTTCATTCAGGCTTTGTGTCTAAATGAGCAATGAGCAATTAGAATCAGAATAATTGACTAACGTGTAAAGGCTGACGGTTGGATCTCACAGCTCGACTGCTGCACATAAATAGAAGACTAAAAAGTGAGGAACATTTGTTGGTGAATTAGAATGTATCCCGGTGTGTTTGTGGAACATAAGAAACTCGCTCATGCGAGCCGGTGCCAAGAACGCGTGTGAAGAACGCTTGTTCTCACTGGTTCAGCTCTCGACTGCTGGCACCGGGTTCGCCCACACCTTAAACAACAAAGAATAGAGAATACAAGCTCATGGCAGCGAGAAAGAGAGAAGAGAGAGAGAGAGAAATGGAAAGAAATGAAACAGGCTGTCAGTGCTGCGTGCCACATACATCAAACTAACAGGAAGACAGTGTGTGCCTGTTGTTGTCTTGGCTCCGGTATACTCACGGGTGCTTTCATGTGTGCTTGTGCGTATGTTAGGGCACAAATCGATGCTCACGCTTGTACTCAAAGTTCAGATTGAGAAACTGCTTGGCAGGTGAAGACAGGAGGAGTCGTGATCAAAGCTGTCTTTCCCTCCCTTTCTACCCAGAAACCTAGGTCTTATACATAGACACCAGTGCTAACTCTGCTCTCATATATACTGTAGCTGCAAGCTAGCAGTCTGAATTGGAAGACACAGCCTGGTGTGCTCGGGGCAAGTGGTGAGTTTTTTCTTCTTTTTTTTTTTTTCAGATGGTGGTGAAGATGCATTGCATTAATGAACTCGCTAGGAAATTGTGTCATTTTTAAAAATGGAGACAAATGGAGAAAAGAAAAACAAATGTTAAGAGCTCTATTTTCCATTAGTGACAATGTATTGCAAATTTCATAAAAGCATTAGGATTCTTTTTCTCAAACTCTAAACTTTGGACATCTTTATCACCGTGAAAATGCCTATACTGTTTATGTATATTCACATTGGATTGATGGGGGACAAAGTGTAGCCATTCCTCCTTGGCCACAGAATGGCTATGACATCCCCAGGATTCAGATGCTGTTGTCTACCACTTTAATTTCCATCCATCTCTCTCTCTATTAGCGACTAGCACCTTTCATACCCAGCACCTTCAATTCAAGAGTCTTTCGTCAGGGATTTACCTAAGAGACTGTAGTTGGGGACCTGACTAGTTTCCATACGAAGCACCATCTACCTAAGAGACTTTAGTTGGGGGCCTGACTATTCCCATCCTAAGCACATTCTACCCAAGAGTATTTACAGAGGGGCCTGGCTATTTTTCCCATACCCAGCACCTTCTACCCAAAAGTCTTTAAAGAGGGGCCTGACTAGTTTCCATTCCAAGCACCTTCTACCTAAGAGTCTTTAATCAGGGGACCTGTTGGCTAGAAAATCCTTCTCTTGTTCAAATAATTAATGACTAGATCCCTGCCCACCATTTCCCATTTTCTCCCTACTGTTCAACAACCACTACCCAAGAAGTTTTACTCTGGGTACTGGTTGTGTGGCACAAATCAGACACCATCCTGAACTCCAGCCAAAGTTCTCAGAGTTTTCCACACTTTTTACAATTTTACAGTCTCTCTTGTTCTCATTGTAATGACTAATTTTCCACAAAACATTTCTCTTACTTTCCTCTTACTATTCAACAACTCCCATCAAAGAGTTTTTAGTGGGGGTTTATCTGTCTAGTGCGAATCAAAGTTTGCCAGATCTTCCACCATATAACTATTTACAGTTTACAATCACTGTTCAAATAGTTGAGGGCCATGGCCTGGACTGACACAATTCATTTATCCAGAAATGAAGGATACCTGACTCTTGAGGCTTCAGGAGACTGGTAGCTTCTCTAAAGAGAAGATACATTAATAAACTAGATTTGTAAAGTTCATTGCAACAAACTTTGATGGTGGCTTTGACGAGGCAAGTATTCGCAAAGACCGGTGCTTTTTGGAGGCGAGTGGACATTAGGGTCAGTGTTACTTTTGGAGGCAAGTGGACAGAAAGATAGGGTGCCAAAACATTTGGAGGCAAGTGGAGATGAGCATGTGATGTCATCTGAATACTCCTGAGGAAGTTCTCCTCATTGTTCTGAGTGTTTTGTTATGTCACATGTCCATGTTGTAAAAAGTTTTTTGATTTTGCATATTTTGGGGGCGGGGCTGTGGCACAACCGAAAGGCCAGTCAGTACACCAATTTAAAAGTTTGTTCAGAGTATCACCCTAAAGGAGCTGGCCGAGTTTGGTGTAGATAGTTCGAAAGCTTGCCGAGTTATAAACCTCCAAAGTTTATAATGGGAGTCTATGGGAAAAAAGGCCACTTTGAGACCCGGTACTGGAAGTACCGGTACTCGGATCGCTTAGAAAAGTAATAGCAACAAACTTCAGACCAGGGTCTACAACATATCCGAATTTGGTGCATGTGGCTCGAAAGCTCTAGGCCGCATTAAATTTGATAAATTTTTGTCTAAGCTGAAATAGGAAAACAGAATGTTGGCTTCTACAAAGCCAACATAATAAATAAATAAATAAATAAATAAATAAATAAATAAATAAATAAAAAGAAGAATCCAAGCAAGCAAAAAAGAGACATCTTGGAAGCACGGGTGTTAATACGGTAAAAGTGGAGAGCACATTCTCTTGACCCCATTTTCTTATTTGGCTCCAAACATGGCCGACGTCAGATTGATGTTCTTGTCCTTTAAGGAACCCTGAACATCGAGGTCAACAGGAACGCGACCCACTCTCTAATTCTGACCTCAATTAGCCCGTGTGGTAATTATAGATGATCACAGTGGCCAGAAATTAAATTTAATTTTCTCTGACATATCCTCCACCTCCTGAAACTTCCTGAAAGCACATCTTCTGGAGTTTGAAGTGTGTATTTGAACCCAGAGATGCTTCAGTGTCAGAGGATGGTGTGATACCGGTAGCACCTGATTTCCCTCTACTTTTGTGCTCATTTGTATAATAATAACTCTAAAAGTGTATCGAGTGAACAACAAGCAATTACAGCCATAGCCAACCTCTCCAATCAGTATAACAGTCTCATGCCTTGAATAAGCTAGTGATAGTGATACTTACTGATATTGATGGCCACATTTTTAACTCTAGCTCAAAGAGGTGCAGGTGCAAATTGATGGCAATGGGGGCAATTTTGTAATTTTGGGGTCATATTTTTAGATAGGTGCAGGGAAGTATATATATATATATATATATATATATATATATATATATATATATATATATATATATATATATAGTTTATGATGATACTTAAAGATATAATTTATAGTCACACAACCTTGAAAATCACATGAATATTTTTTTTATTATTTATTTAATTGTTTTTATTATTCCACAGCTTTTTTTTAGACATGTAATTATTTTTTGTCAATTATATATATATATATATATATATATATATATATATATATATATATATATATATATATAATTATATATTATTATATAATATTATATATATATATATATATATATATATATATATATATATATATATATATATATATTATATATTATTATATAACTCCGTCCAGGGTGTATCCTGCCTTGATGCCCGATGACGCCTGAGATAGATTCCCCGTGACCCGAGGTAGTTCGGATAAGCGGTAGAAGATGAATGAATGAATGAATATATATATATATATATATATATATATATATATATATATATATATATATATATATATATATATTTATTTATTTATTTATTGTGCACACATTATTTATTGTGCACACATTTATTTATTTTTAATTATCTTTTTTACTTTTTATTTTAAATAATGGGTTCAATGATGCAGCATACTGTAGATGTTCAGGCAAACCCTGGCTGCTACTATTCCAGAACTTATTCCAGATTATTTTGCCAGAATCTTGGTCCTTATTACGTTCTTAGTTTAGATACATTTTCTAAAAACTCTAGTACCTGACGGGAAAAGGCACATTTATATTCAGTTCACGTAGCAGTTTAATTGCACACAGGTTTACTGCATTCAACTAATTGACCGCTAATGCTGTACTCCTGAAGTAATTTAGGGGTTTCAATGCAACGTAGAAAGGTTCAAGGGGGGGTGAATACTTATGCAAGGGATTTTACATTCAGAGTTCTTACTAAATAGCTGGCACAAACGAATCTCAGAAAGATAGAACATAATTATAATGAAGTAATACAAGAATATTAAAGAAAAAAAAAATGGACAAAAAGACCTATTGACATTTCAAGACTTCTGATGAAAAAGAATGAGTCATAACATCTTTCAGTTCTTCACCTTTTCATTTCTCGTCCTTTCTCTGTGAACCCTGAGCAGCCGTATCGATTATGACACCATTGTGTGTTTACTGATCCTTTGCTTAATATTTGACCACGTATAACATATAGCTGGCTGAATAAATCGATATGCACACATACGAAAACCAGCATAGCCTTCGGGGAAGAGACGCACATTTGTTTGCATTTCTATTTTTCATTTTATGGATTTGAAATGCAAAACGTGAACTTTTGCTTGCCATAGGGCACCGAAGCCTTGCATGAATATGTATCAGTGGTTTCTGCTTCGATTCCCGCCTTTGAAGAACCGTCTCATTATTTTTTGATTCAGCTAGGGATACTGTTGCAACACAACAATGACGACAGGGTAAAGATATTACAGTCAACAATAATGCTAATGGATTTCTCCAGCTGAAGGAATTAATACTGCAGGGCTGCCACGTTACACAACCTGGGTGACGGCGGAGCCATGTGACAGCCGGGCCCACTAATTATCCGAATGAGACGGCCACCGTGTAATTATAGTACTGAATTGGGATTCAAATTAAATTCAGTGCTCTTATCTAATTTAAAGCTGCAAAATTTAATCCGTCAGAAGTCCTCTGTCACGAGGAGCTTTTTCACAATAGCACAATTTACACCCAACCTAGTCCAGGCGAATACACTAACAGTAACTCTGTCATATTGTATAAAGGGTGTCAAGCCCATTAAGAATAATTTCCACCTCCAGGAGCCACTCCACGGTGAGTATTTATGTGGTCGTGGTAAAAAAAAAAAAGAAAGAAACAGGAGTGAGTGAGCGAGTAGCTAAATTAATTGCAGTGTGTGATTTGATGGTTCGAGCCGTGCTGCTTCAACGGATGAGTGTGGATGAATGAGACTCGGATTGAGTGGTTGTGACAGAGCGGGCCGTCTATCTGAGCTCGGTAGCTCAGTCATTACCGCTTTATGTCAAAGCAAATTGAACTCGACAGCCTGAATTACAGAGAAAGTAAGAGAGAGACTGAGAAAAACACAACAAATAGGACAAGGGCGAGAAATGTGAGGATTACAGTGACCCTGAAATGCTATTCAGATATTATACTGTACATACTGTAACTTGGCATGTACACTACTGTATATTTGCTCATACTCAGTGTCGATGCTCTGTAATGCGAATAAGCACCAAGTTTGTCGCAACACGTTCTCAGATGTAAGAGCAAAGCAGGACATCCTCCAGGAAGCACTTCAAAGCTCTCAATACTGGACAGATGTCCAGCACTGCAGGTGTCTGTTAACAGCTGGAGAAGCACCTGCTCAGAAAGTTCATGCTAATGCTAATCCCCAGCTGATGCCGCACATTATTTTTTTCCAGCATGGTGTGTAGTATGGTGTTTCTAAAAAAAGTGTTTGAAAGGCCAGGTTCAGTGGAGGTGTACGTACATAAACTGGTTATAGCAGTCAGTATTTTCTAGCCCCAATTTTTCCAAGTTTAAAGGAAGGTGCTTGTGGTGGTTATTTATTAAAATAATCTGATTAAAACATAGGGGGCACGGTGGCTTAGTGGTTAGCACGTTCGCTTCACACCTCCAAGGTCGGGGTTCGATTCCCGCCTCCGCCTTGTGTGTGTGGAGTTTGCATGTTCTCCCTGTGCCTCGGGGGTTTCCTCCCCCGGTCCAAAGACATGCATGGTAGGTTGATTGGCATCTCTGGAAAATTGTCCGTAGTGAGTGAATGAGAGTGTGTGTGTGTGTGTGTGTGTGTGTGTGTGTGTGTGTGTGTGTGTGTGTGTGTGTGTGTGTGTGTGTGTGTGTGTGTGTGTGTGTGTGTGTGTGTGTGTGTGTGTGTGTGTGTGTGTGTGTGTGTGTGTGTGTGTGTGTGTGTGTGTGTGTGTGTGTGTGTGTGTGTGTGTGTGTGTGCGCCCTGCGATGGGTTGGCACTCCGTCCAGGGTGTATCCTGCCTTGATGCCCGATGACGCCTGAGATAGGCACAGGCTCCCCGTGACCCGAGGTAGAAAATGAATGAATGAATGATTAAAACATGCTAGCAGATTGAAACATAAAAGTCATGACAAGTGTTGGGCAGTAATTCATTACTGTAACACAGTTACTTTTGACAGTAATTAATACTCTAAAGCATTACTTTTTAAATAAATTAACGGTGCGTTTGTCTGTTACTTTTTTAAATGAATTCATTTAGGTTGAAGTGTAGCCTACAGACTAACCTGTTTACAGCAGCGACGCATTGTAGGATTGGTGGATGCCAACCTGTAAACACGAAGACGCCGCACTGTGGGCGTGTTTCCGTTTATTGAAGTATGTGCGGCAGTAATGGCGAGTCAAGGCGAGAGCAAGACGAGTTTCTCAAAGTGGAAATATGCTCATCATTTCTTTAAAAAAGTGACTAAAAAATTACATTTAACAGTAACGCGTTACTTTTTTGGTGTAAGTAATCAACAAAGTAATTGAATTACTTTTTGAATGAAGTAACTAGTAACTGTAACTAGTTACTATTTCTTAGTGACTAGCAAAACACTGGTCATGACCCAAGAACCTTCTGGAAACTCACCCTGAGAAACTAAACCCATCAATATAATATAGAGCTTAGATCACAAACCCCTAAGACGAGCAAAGTGTCCAGTAATTGGACTTTCGTTTCCAAAACTCCTTTTGAAGTTTTCCACTTCATTTATGCTATTTGAACCCGACTGCGAACATAACGTACATTAGTTAGTCATGCTCAGTGATTATAAATTAGCTTGAATGAATCTGACATCCAGCTCCAGAGAAATACGTTAGCATATACTGTACAGCAGATGATGAGAGAACACCAAATTAGTTATTTAAAACTATTTTAGAACGGCGGACCAGACCTGCTTCACTAGAAAATCCAATCATTTCACCTCCTCGGTGCAGATTTCAATGTGTGTAATAATATTTTGTACGTTTATTACAACTTTCTATTCCTTTCTCTTCCTTTCCGGAATATTCCACAACTCGTAAGGTCTAAATTCTTGCTATTGTGTAATTGAAGTTTGGATTAAACGCATTTCATTCAAAGGGACAGTCAAACAGACTAGAATTCAATAGAATTCAATAAACAGCAGCAGCTTGTGAGCAGAGATTTTTTTGAGGCAAAATGGTATTAATAACACTTCAATAATTTTTGTTCAGCTGTGTTTGATCCGGCAGTCGTGCTTCCCATCACGGTGGGTGAAACGAGCACAAAAGAGCTAATATGATTAACCAGGGTTTCCAGAAACATTTCCAGCTCAACTACATCTAAAGACCACACAAAAGACCTGAAACTAGCTCAAAAAATAATATTCACTGGAAAAGCAAGACACAATTACCTTCCTTTTTTCAGCTTTTATGAGAGAAACAAGGTCACCGTTGTACACACAATTTTATATGATCCACTCCATAAATCCCTCTTAAATCATAAATCCCTCACAAAACATTGCTATCATTTATAATATTTCATCTTTTCATTGTTTATTTATTTTTTGTTTGTTTGTTAGATTTCAAAAAGATCCTTCCATTCGCGTATTTTTAAACTAATCGAATTTGCTGTAAAAAATTGTGACCAGGCAACCACATTTACGGCATTTAGCAGACACCCTTATCCAGAGTGACTTACTGAGCAACTGAGGATTAAGGGCCTTGCTCAGGGACCCAGCAGTGGCAGCTTGGTGGACCTGGGGTTCCTGGGGTTCAGACCTTCCGATCAGTAGCCCAACACCTTAACCACTGAGCTACCACATCCCACCCTGCTATTAATGCTTCTTCAAGGGAAGAAGAAGATGCTAAATCTAGCTACCACTAGATGCTAAATGGGGCTGTGAATTCTAATAAATCTAAATACAATCATAAATTCTGATCAATTTTATAACCGTATAAATGTAGGTTATGATTTGTAGTGAATTTATGTATGGAAACAAGTTATAGATGGACAGAATCTTGTGCAGGATTGAGGCTGGGGTTAATTTCTTTCTAGCCCACACTGTAGATTTTGGCTTATTGTGTTTGGTATTTGGAGGAAACCCAGATCATTAAAGACAGGAAACACTTTCTTAAAAATTGAGAAATCACCATATAAATCTGCCAATCTTCCTTTAATTGTGTGTGTGTGTTACCATTAACAAAACCTTTTCATACAGTACAATGCATCGCTCAATCCTAGTAGTTTTATCCGTATCACGAGCAGTCACTAATAATAAAGTACATCTAAAAGACAAAAGCTTTTGATTCTTTTTTTTTTTTTTGACCTCCACATACTCCTGTGCTAGTTTGAAAGCTCAAGATACTCAGTGTCATATCTGCTTGTGTCTGTGTTAAACCTCCTTCTAAATCTCCAAACTTCATTTCAGCATTTAGGGATGATGTTCAAATCTTTTTAAGTACCAAAAATCAATTAGTCTGCTCTCAGAACCGTAGCATATATCACAGGCATTAAATCTTGGACAGAGTTCTCTTATCTCTACTAAATCATCTCTTCTGGCGGCTCAGCTTTAATCGTTAAAGTTGGGTACTTCACGTTAGAGACCTTCCGACAATGTAAGTGCTGGAACTGCAACACAAAAAGCAGATTGATCTAGAAAATTCTCCAAAGAACCACTACATCGTTTCTGTACCTGAAAAACGGGTCAGGTCCGTGTCAGCAAAGGTGTCGACCAAAAAGCGCTAAATCAGAATCAAATTACTGGGTAAATTCTATTTATTTGAGAGCTAGCATTTATCCTAAAGTCAAGAATTTTCTAATGATGTCAATGACGTCTGGAATGAATTTGATCGAGATGAAAAAATACAGAAAGGAAATAAACCAAATAAAACACTCAGAGCAGGTAGACTACAAAAAAAAAAATAAAAAATCTAAAATCAAATGCAGTCTGAAAAGAAATAATTAAATTAATAACAAATTCTAAAATTTCCTGAAAGACATTTGTTTTGGACCCCTGAATATTTTTTTGTTCACTTTCTTAACTCAAAAAAAAAAAAAAAAAAAAAAAAAAAAAAAGACACCGGACCCTTACTTTCTTTCAAAATCAAGATCCTTTGCATTGCATTTTAAACTGCAAATACTTCTGAGAAATGTAACGTACAATGTGGATGAGGAAGATTAGGTACTATTACTTGTAAAAATAAATAAAACTCTTCATTTTTGACATCATTATGGTACAATACCGTTGTTTCTCTTTTAGCTCTCATGCATGAATCTCACCCAGTCTCATCCAAACAAGCAGACAATCATCAAGACGTCTTCATTTCATCTGTTTTCTCCGTATTTCTTTTCTGTACATTTATTTACCCAGAGCTCCAAGTTCAGAATATTCCATAATGTCCAACAGAGAATCAGAAATCTGACGTTTTTTTTTTTTAATATATATAACGTTCCAAATATTTTCTTAATAAAATCTAGCTACTTTTAAATTTTAAATTAGCCCTCCTTTTTTTTTTTTAATTTAAGAATAATTAATAATTCCTGACACAGAAACTTACATACACACTGACAAAATTCTAATACTGAGGGTCACACCTAGAAAAGAATCACCATTTATCTTTAATTTACTAAGGGAAGCTTCTAAAAGATTGATAATTGCTACCTTTTTTGTGAATGATATAAAATCCCGTCATCTTACATCAAAAGTCCTACATTCGAAGAGACACCACAGGGCTTCTTTCCTGAAATGTCACCTTTTTGCACGACAGAGGTTCGATGCAGGTCAAATTTCATGGGGAAAAAAACAGCCATAAAAATGCCATCCAAATTTCGATCAACTAAAGATTCTTCTGCACATTCATTCATAATATTAGCTGTTTTTTTTTTTTGTTGCTCCATGTTTTGAATTAATGCCCAACTAACCGGCCAGCTCTTTTTGGTTCTCTGTAGATTTAACTTTTCTTCTGGTCCTCGTCTATTTCCTGTCCTCCTGTTCACATGAGCTTGACCTGTCTGCCAGGGCTACACAAAACACGGACGTGTCACGAATGAAAGACTAAGAGAAGTCCCACTCTCAAAAGAGAGGCGATCAAGAAGAGAAAAAAACACAATTTCACGAGTTTCATCTGTTCTTCCTAGAGCTGGAGTCCATTGTTTGACTGGAGCTTTTGACCCCCAAACCTGCAATCCCTTTCTTCCCGTCCTGTCCGTCTTTTTCTTCTGTCCAGAGATTTGAAAGGTACTCATGTTGGTCTGTGCTACGAAGGTGCCGTCCATTTTTATTTCGTGCCAACACGTTCCCTTGTTCTAAGCTCCCAGTGCTGTTGCACTTTTTGGCCAGTGGTGGTGCCAGTGAGCTAGGTATGAGCAACGAGCTTAGTGAAAGGCTGCTGATAGTCTCTGATAAATTTTCGCTGTTAAATGCTTGACTCAATCCTCCTCCGATCCCTGTGTCCTCACCCGAAGGTTCTATGGAGTTCAGCCTGTTGAGGCGGGGGCTGTCATCACAGTTGCTTTGACTCCTCTGGCGCCCCCTGGTGAGCTGGAGAGAGAAGCAGGTTTGGTTAGGATGTAGTCTCAGGTTGAGATCCAAGCAAGGGAGGGTTTCGTCGGGTACAGGGCAAAGCAGAGGCCGAGGTAAAGACAGTTCTCTATTCGGAGTTGCGTTAAAGTTGATGCCTCGCTCCAGCATGGTCTGCAGGCGGACTTCAGAGCTTCCTGTGGCTAATGATGAGTCACTGTGGGATGGTGGCTGAAATACAAAAAATATACAATAAAATTATTTATTTTGATTAAAGTTATCGTATTTTTTCTATAGTGCACAATGCTGAGCAATGAATAACGGCACATGCTTGTAGCTAGTCAGCTAAATACAGTACATCACCAAAGAAGTGTTGACACCTGACTATCACACCCATATGTGGTTGCTCCGCAAATTGCTGCCACAAAGTTGGAAGCACACATGGCAATGCCTCTGTGCACAAATCAAGCTCCATGAACACATGGTTTGCCAAGTTTGGTGTGGAAAATCATGACTGTCCTACTCAAAGCCATGTGCTTGACTTTTCAAATTATATTTGGTGGCCTTCTCACCAAACATACTGTAAGTCTGCCCTTGTATCTGAATAAGCACAAATCCCTACAACCATGCTCTGAAATCTAGTGGAAAGCAATCCCAGAACAGTGAAGGTAACAGTGAGGAAATCTTAAAAGATACCACATGTCAATATATCTTTGGCCATGTAGTTCAAGACAGCATATGCGTAAGACACTAAGGAGTTAAATTTAGACATCCTAATCTGAAACATCTTGTACCTGTGAGCCCATGACCCTGCTGTTGGCTCCGGGTGACCGAAGCGATGCCCATGAGGCTGGGGAAGCAAGCCTAGAGCCAGGTCGCACTGCCCGCGCCATACCCGAGGCTAGGTTTCCTTGGGGCACGGCTGTGGCTGGGTGGAAGAACTCTGCCGGGAGATGAAAGAGAGGAGAGGGCATCCTCCTGTCTCTTCTGCTGCTACTGCTTCCTTGCTCACCATCTGCTGCAGAGGCGTTCAACAAGCCAGCACATAGAAGGGCATGAAAAATTTCTCCAGCTTGATCAGAGTACAGATTAATGTCATCATTTTCAATGCATCACGATAATTGGTTTACATAACCACTGTTACTGATACATATTATTATTATATCTTCTACCATTGCATGCACAGATTTTCAAAACAAATTGAAGACCTGTCCTTTAGGATTCTATAAAAAAAAAACTGATAAATAAAAACGGATGTACAAAAATAGGATAAATGTAGATCCTAGTTATGCTTTTTTTTTTATTTTTTATTAGCATGTTGAATTTGATAACTAGTTAAGTTTTGTAAACATTAGCATGTTAAATTACTTTTCCTAAATAGCTCCCAAAGGGTTATTCAACATCATCTATTTTTACTTATACTTTAGCATGTTGCTTATCATACTAGCTATAGTCAGGCGTGATAAACATGTGGACAGCTTGTTGGAAATAATATTAAAAAATATTAATAAATAAGACACAAAATGCCCCAACAGATAGTAAAGACAGTCAGACATCACACAGAGACACACACTCAGAGACTGTCAGTGTGTTAGCACTTGGTCATCAGACAGTTACACACTCTATACAGGCAGGGTAACATCATGCACGGTCACCACACACACACACGTACAGTGAGTAGAAGTAAAAGCTAATGGCTCCCCAGCTGAGAGACTCAATCTGACAACCATCGGTGAGTATGAATTCTGAGCTGCAAAGTGGAAATCATCTTGAATCATGGATGACCTTCTCTGCACATCATGACTTTCTCATTAATTACACATTTGTTACACAGCTTTGCTACAGAAACGGC
Source organism: Tachysurus vachellii (assembly GCF_030014155.1). Classification (NCBI taxonomy): domain Eukaryota; kingdom Metazoa; phylum Chordata; class Actinopteri; order Siluriformes; family Bagridae; genus Tachysurus; species Tachysurus vachellii. The sequence continues at coordinate 29,259,073 of NC_083463.1, read as the reverse complement.
CATCCTGACAGTTCTAAACGGGGATTATCCCACTCATTGACTTGAAATTCGCAGCTATTATGTCAGCTGTGCCTCTATTTGACCCATTACAGGAATGTAAGAATATTTCATGCCATGGCTTTATGCATAACTAATCACCTTCCTTGCATAAATAAGCATCAGTCTTAAGTTCCCTTTTTTACACTTCTCCTGATCGCCAGTAAAACAATACACAATAGTGCTTTCACCTCATGTCAGAATTCATTAATGTTAATTACAAGCTGCTTGCTTGTAAAAAGCCTTTACGTCTTCGCTGAACTCAAAGTCAACAGAAATCTGGTATTTACTGAAAGCTCCCAGTTGGCAGCATTATAAATAAACATGCCCTGCCCCCCAAAAAATTGGCAGTGCTTTGTGCATTTAAAGAAGTTAGGGCTATAAAACATTTCCATTTTTCAAGTTCAATCACAGAGTGCGTATATAATAAACACATACTGTAGCATATATTAGCTTTCTGCTTGCAAAATATGAGGGTGTTGTGTGTGTGTGTCTGTGTGTGTGTGGTTATTAGGATTAAATCATTTTGAAGTCTAAGGAGATGAAGTGTTTATGGAAGAGTCAGTAAATTGTGTTAAAACATCTACAGCAAAGCTTTAACTCGAACATTTCTGACAGGGGAAAAGCTTTCAGAACAGATGACTCTGCAGTTTCTTGGTTATAAGCTGCCCTTTTTACTTGAAAGACCTTTATTACGTTTAAGCAAATGTGGCTTTCAAGTGAAACCAACTGATCACTGATTACCACAGTTCCCAACATCCAATCACATATCACTAATCACTACAGATCCTGCAACCATTCACTATTGTTCCCACCAATTACTAATCACAATTGTACCCAGCAGTTAATCACTAATCACTATTGATCCCACCAATCACTAATCACCATTGTTCCCACCAATCACTAATCACCATTGTTCCCACCAATCACTAGTGTTCTCATCAATCACTAATCACAATTGTACCCAGCATTTAATCACTAATCACTAGTGTTCCCACCAATCACTATTGTTCCCACCAATCACTAATCACTAGTGTTCCCACCAATCACTAGTGTTCCCACCAATCACTAATCACTAGCGTTCCCACCAATCACTAATCACTATTGTTCCCACAAATCACTAATCACTAGTGTTCCCACCAATCGCTAATCACTAGTGTTCCCACCAATCACTAATAACTATTGTTCCCACCAATCACTAATCACTATTGATCCCACCAATCGCTAATCACTATTGTACCCAGCAGTTAATCACTAATCACTATTGTTCCCACCAATCAATAATCACTATTGTTCCCACCAATCAGTAATCACTATTGTACCCAGCAATTGATCAATCACTAATCACTATTGATCCAACCAATCAATGATCACTAATTTACCCAGCAATTACTAATGTACCCAGCAATTAACTACTAATCACTTTTGTTCCCAGCAACCAATGACCACTATTATTCCTAGCAACCAATCACTGATTACTTGTTTTAGCTTTAACTTTATTTTTCACTGTGTCTACTGCCCGATTACAAGAAATAATACAGAAGTGTTTTAAAATCCGTTTGTTCATGGAGCCATGTGGTCATTATAGATGGTCACTAACCTGGACATTGAGATGGCACATGCTGAAGACATGCTGATTCATTCTGAAGCTCTAAATTAGGAAGCCTGTCTCCACTCTCACTCCCCATGCTGAAAGCTCGACTTTTGGGATGAGACCCCCTGCATTCTGCCGGTGTGGCCTGAAGCTCTTCTAAGCTCTGAGAGGTACTGCTCCCTCTCTCCTCCTGGAAATATGGATATCCATATTAACATGGATGGTCTCATGAGACAAAATTAGCATTCAGAACTGCTAAAATAAAAATAATAAAATCATTTTCCTCAACAGTTGTTACGATTAAATTGTTAAACTCTTATTTAGCCATGGATTATGACATAGCTACATCATAACCTCATTAGCACTGTGTAAAGATTGAGCCATATGCTAATCTACATATCAGCACTGAACCTTTGGGTTCGCCTGAAGGCAGCTGATGGCAAATTAAACACTCTTACAAAAGACTATATCATTATTCTGTGCCTGTTAGTCTGACACTAATACATTAAAATTTCAGCACTGCCTTTTTTTAAATCAAAGTTGAAATTAACCTGAAATGCATTTTTAAAGATCCGACCGTTGTAATTGACACTTTGGTTTGAAATTCTACCTCCAGCATCTTTCAATGGAGCAATTTAACGTTTTGACATGATGATTTAAGGGAAAAACAAACAAACAAACAAAAAAACGTGCTATTGGACCCATCTGATTCTCCTTGTTATGCAGCGGCTATTAAATTAGCGGTGATTCGGTAAAAGAAAAATCATCAAAGTGAGCCTGAAGAAGTGTGACAATCAGCATCACCACCTGGCTGATATGCCCAAGAGCTCAAAGAATAGACCAGTGTGAGAACACTGATTAGATAATTAGGTCATTTAACATGCATTGATTAGCTCATCAGGTAATAAAGCATGTAAATGAAGATTACTTAGGCAATTAAGAAATAGGATAATTAGAGACCAGAGTGATATCCCTTGAGGCCTTGAGGAAGAGGCTACTGGACAGCTGTAAAAAGGGGGGCCAGTTTGCCAAAATAGTAGTTAATTATAAATAAACAAATAAACAAACAAACAAACAAACAAATAAACAAACAAATAAATAAATAAATAAATTGTGTTTTGAACTTCAGCTTCCTTGCTCAAAGGAAGAACGGACAGCAATAAATAGTGAATTAAAAAAAGTATTTTTTAATACAAATTATAAAAAATATAAAAATATAACAATCGACCATTGATGAAAAAGATGGAAAATGCTTATAGAAATATTGTAGCTATTTAGATGATATTTATTACAATTTAATGTATTAGTACAGTATGTGTTTATTTATGCATTTATTGGCTTTTTTTTAACTAAAAATATTTTGAAATATTTGTCAGTGAATATTTATTTATTTGTTTGTTTGTTTGTTTGTTTGTTTGTTTGTTTGTTTATTAGGTGGTTGGTTTATTGGTTTATTTATTTGTTTGCTTGATTGCTAGATCTCTCTTCATACACCTGAGCTTGTCTGTGTCTATATACTGTACCTTCATGTCTCTGACAGCTAGCTGGTACACACTGTGGTCATCAAGACTGAGGTCATCAGGAAGGGCTGGAGATGACGACTTGTCTGAGAGCTGCTCTGACGTCAAAGAAGCCTGCTCCACCTCAGCCAAGCGGATCTTTAGAAATAAGAACATGTGCAGTGCACGTACAAGTTTGAGATGATAATGTAAACAGGAACTGATGAGAATAAGCGAATTTCCCTATCAGAAACACTGCATTCTGTCGGGCTTTTGAGATCCACCAGAATTGTAACTTTATTTAATTTCCTTTCTTATATAATTACTACATACATTTGTTCCTTTAGTGTGGACTGTCATGTGTAAAAGTTTACTAGTTTAGTTAGATTGGACATTTTTTCCAGCGCCGAAACGAGCACTGACCTCTGAGAGATGGGAAGTTTCCTGTTTCCTATACGTTACAAACTTAGCTGGTTATTTCTGTTAAGTCACGGTGTTGTATACTGTACTGTATTGCAAATTTAGCTACCTTGATGCTATATGATTCTCGACTGATTCCAATTTCCTGTTTTTTTACGATGCACCATATCCCTTCATGTACAAATCTCTGCCATTGATTCTGTTCATTTTTTGGACCATTCCTCATTTACAACTGTATGTATATATTTGCATATACATACATACATACGTTGGAGTGGACTCGGTGGAGTGTATACTGTAAATTCCATCACATCCTTTAATATGCTAATATGCTAATATCTTATATGTCACACGTATTTACAACCTAGCAATTTTTACACATCTGTCCGATCCAGGCTGATAACACATAAAATGTGTGTGTAAAAATGGATTTCCGTAGCTCCTTTAGCAGGAAGCTCTGAGTAGATGACTAAAGCAGACTGGGAATTGCAGTGCAGAGAAGTTACGGCTCATGGCATTTCAATTTCCGAGAACCTGTACGCTTACTAACGTAATATCAGCCTGCCCCCTTTGGGGGACATGAGGAAATCTACTGAATATAAGGCTTTCTGGTCACTGTGCTGAATCCAATAAGTGCAGAAGATTGATCTAAAATGGACTGATGCACACACAAAAATATAGGCTTGAGCAGTGATGAACTGAATGACAAAGGTAAAGCTGTCACTTAAGCGTTTGTCCTGCAGTTTAGCTACGACTGGCATACATTCAGCTCAAAAGGCCTTTTTTCTACACATAGTAAATAAGCTGTCTGCAGAAGAAAAAAAAAATCATCAATGTATCATATGATTTAAGTCCCAGCACTGTTATTAATGAACTGTAACAAATTCAACATGAATAATAATAATTTGTACTTTATAATTTGTTGTTCATGCTATTCATTGGTCATGCTAACCAATAACAAGAAAATTCGAGTCTTGAGGCCAGTCTAGCATATTAGTTGTGTTGTAATAACTGTAAATTCTGTTTAAGGGTATTTTTCTCACCTGGATCATTTGGAGAGTTTGTTTCAGAACATAGTTATCACACCAAAACAACCAACTGCAAAAGAACTCAGGAGCAGTTCGTTCGTCCTGAGAAAGCAATCTGAACCAACGGACCAACAAACGAACATTTATACCAGCAATTCAGGCTGGAAACTGCGTTAATTATTGTCTTTGGGTAGCTAATGGCTCTCAACTTGGATTGAAGTTTAACGAATGTGACAGATCTTTGGTGATGAAGAATTCGCTGGGTGAGCACATTATGGCAATAAATAAATAAATAAATAAATAAATGGATCTGAATGGATCTGAATGGCTTCTAGCCTCATTATTTGCTAGCTTATAAAATAACACTCGATCCAGCACATCATATTTTTTGCATTTTCAAAATTTTGTTATTTTTATTTTACGGATAGTTACACGGTGCACACAACAGGAAGAAGATACTAAACTGAGGTCATAAAATCCTAAATTAAGTGTGAGATGTTGGCTATTTTAGCTAGCTATTTTGGATAAAAAATTTGTTTATTTATTATTTATTTTTGTTCCTTTGATGTGCTGTCATATTTAAAAATGTTGCCCATGGTTTAAAGTATAAACTGACCAAAACACTTGGCTATAGCTCACTTTTATCCATAAATAATTTAATCTTTGAGATAAGCATAAGATGAGATGTTTCTTCTCTGATATCGTCTGTGAACTTTAAAGCGAAAATACTAATTAAACAATGGATTAGCAGTGTCATATTTAAGTATTTAATATCAGCCTTAAATGTCAAAGCGTCATTTTTTAAGTGTGTAGGAAACCATGTATCTCAGCATGACACATTGTCTGAGACTGCAGGTGATTAAATCGTCACTACATTTGCTTAACTTAAGCTTTAAACACAGCCCTTGGACAGTGGTGACTCACCATGCTTATGTTAATGCATAAATAATATGGCATGTTCGTCCTTTGTGTGCAATATGTTGTATGTGTGTGTGTGTGTGTGTGTGTTACCTCTGTAGGCTGGCACCGGCAACCTCTGCACACTGCAGGGGAAGAGTAGTGATGAAACACAGATCCTGACAGGTTATCAATCATCTGCATCTCGCCCTCCAGAGAGTCCTTAATCAGCAGAGAAACACTGTCCAGCCACAGGTTCTCCTGCATACAAACACACACGAGAGTATCATCATTGGGTTTGTTTGCGGGTCTCATCTCACTCTCACTCAGTCATTTTCTACCGCTTATCCGAACTACCTCGGGTCACGGGGAGCCTGTGCCTATCTCAGGCGTCATTGGGCATCAAGGCAGGATACACCCTGGATGGAGTGCCAACCCATCGCAGGGCACACACACACACTCTCATTCACTCACACACTCACACACTATGGACAATTTTCCAGAGATGCCAATCAACCTACTTGCATGTCTTTGGACCGGGGGAGAAAACCGGAGTACCCGGAGGAAACCCCCGAGGCACGGGGAGAACATGCAAACTCCACACACACAAGGCGGAGGCAGGAATCGAACCCCCAACCCTGGAGATGTGAGGTGAACGTGATAAAAATATTATATATGAATTACTCAGGCAAGTAAAAATTAAAAAAAAAAAACAAAAACAATTCAAAACAAATAAACAAAACATAAGAATCATGAGATTCAATAACAGTTAGTGTGCATCTGGTTGTGGAAGGTGACTTCAGTGACTGAGCTGCACTGCTGGAGAATTTTCATTTAATGGCACTCTTTCACCATTCAGCTTTGTGTGAGATTTGGAGTTTTATGGGCATCGGTAAAGTACTTGGCAAATTATGGTTGTCTGGCATTTATAATTATGAGTCTTAAGAAGAAAATCAGTACACATCTGTTACTGTTGTGGGAATATTAAGGTCATGAACATGACACCATCCTCAGGTGACTTCCCATTTATAACACATTATATACAAAGAGTCTCCCGGTTGAGATTAATGCACAAAGTGGTCCTCACTACATTGAAACCTTTCCTCATACATGCATGCAATTTCCTCTATTTCTCTCGTGGCCTCTAGTGGAAGAGATTAATCAGAACTTTATATTGCAGTCCTTTAGTAGCATTTCTGCCTGGCACAGAGAGGTACTAGAAAACCCTGCATGTGTCCTATTAATAATGTGTCACCATTAAAATGAAGACTGCTGATTAAATGGTGAGTGTAGCGGGCCTTCCAGGCCATCCCCTGTGTCTTATTAATAAGACCACTACCACTTAAGAAATTCGAGGCAATCTAGTTAATTGGACTGTGAGTCTTTGATTATTTTACCCAGGGGTCAGTGAGGTGTGCCTTTAGAAAGTAAGCAAGCTTGTATGAATGTTTTCAGCAGTGTGATTTTGTGCAAATATTGTTGAGTTGTGATTATGACTGACTGAATAGCTCATTTCTGATGCGTGATTGGGGAGAAAAGAGAGATAAAAGCATAAAGAATAAACCCAAATGATCTCTGTTTCCATCTTTTCCACACAGGCTGACAGGCTCTTTGTTCCCTGTGAGTTGATGGAGGCAGAGGCACTATTTTTGCTGGTGTTCAGTGAGCCGTATTCCCAGCCAGTCATTCATGCATGATCATGCACGTCCAACAATCCTGGAAGCCGTCAGGTGAGAAGCAGCAGAGTGGGCATTGATCTGCCACATCAGACACACCATCACTGGCACTGTTTATCAGCCAACACTTGCCTCTTTGTCCTTAGACCCTTCTTACCCTCTTATATACCCTTTGTAACTCCATATATACTGATTGTTGACAGAACTCACCCGTCACCAAATCCAGTCCAACACACCACACCTGGAATCTACCACCTCATAACATACCCTTTAATTTCTACACTGTACTTCGGCAATATTTGGTTGGATACCAGCCAAACACAGTAGACATTATTCCTTGAGTTCAGAGATGTGCCTCTACAATATTTATGCTATGCATTCTATGTACTTTGGTATCTTTTGTAAGAACATCCCAAAAAGAAACACAAATGCATTTGATGCATTTCTATGCCATGATCCTACGATCTCCTTAGAGAATTTTCATATCACCTCATGCAAAACTGAACAAAGCTTTGACATGATATCAGATTATCAGCTATACCCAAGGGCGTAAGTTTGATTTTGACATTGGTGGGGACATAATTTATTTGACATTGGTGGGGACAACATTCCCCGTGTTTTGTGCATAAAACTGTTGTTAGAAGAATACTTTCTTACTCACATACCGCAGGGGGTAGATCTGTTAACCGTTTGTGTTCCACAAGTTGCGCTATTTTTTACAGAACGCCGTTGTAAAATATTTTTAATCTTATTTAATGATTCCTGGATAAATGTTAAATGAAATAAGTAAATAAGCACAAGACCCAGACGGACATCAGTGGTTATGTATAAATATATATAGGCTTGGTGGAATTATTGCTAGGGACAATTGAGTGTTCCCTGGATATTGGTAGGGACATGTCCCTACCGTCCCTACCCAAATCGACGCCCTTGGCTATACCTCAGTATCTGGCTGATGCATTTCTGTAAAAAGTACTGTTTTGTCGCTAACAAAAACACATCCAAGTACATATAGGCCAAGGTCTCGAAGCGGTCTTGATGCATCCTAGACCCATTAGATGCAAGCAAGGGTCTCGACGCATGTCTTTCAGTGGAGGGTGTCAAGACATCCTTGCCCTAGACAAACTCTAACTCAATAATGAAAATTCTTTTGTATATCATTACCATTAAGAGCATTTCAGCATATTCCCTCATCAACGGCACTCTGTGTTGTCCCAAGACCTGAATACACCTTGACTATTGTTGTGCTACAACTCCTAACTAGTCCACCCACACATGGCAATCAGTTCTTTCAACTGATTCAGAATGCAGATGCACAATTTTTCATAGTTTTCCTAACGTCCCTCACCCTCCCAGTGAGCGGTTTACAATAGATTCCCATGTTAAAGTTTAAAGATCAGGTCCATCCTTCCTGGTGACATGGTTAAATCCTGGATTGTATCTAAAGCCCATCAAGTAGGACTCGGATCAGACCTGCCACCTTTTAAGACATACAGAAGACAATACTGTATGATCCTTGCCTTCCATGTGCAGTTAAAGGTCAGGCAAAGTTGTACTTGTTGCTTGAAGGGCTGAAGGTACAGTGTAGGATTTACCCTTGCCATCAGACCCCTTGATTCCAATCCTTGTTTCTATCCTTTCTGCTATATAGAGCAGACTGTAAGGGTGAAGGATATTCAGCAGTCTTTGCATCTTTTTTGGGGGGTTCCAGCACATCATCCACATATTAACAGTACATTCCCATTATGTTTTTCAGCATGATATGTTGCATAGAAATAAAGAGTCCCTTCAGTACATCACTGTACAGCCAATACACAACACTTTCTTTGCACCCTACACAATTTTGTGCAAGTACTTGCAATCGTGCTTGGAAATCTTTGGGTGTTTATCGCAGCCATTAATACAGAGCACATGTCTGAGCATAAGTGTTTAGAGTTAAGAAATTTGCACACAGTCAAATATCAAACTATGTCTGTAGCAGCAAATCGTGAGATTCTTAGCCACACTCATCCATGATTAACAAATAGCTTCGTTGTCAAAACTTTAAAAATGTATTCTGAAAGGTCTTTCTTGTTATGCGTTGTCATGCCAGTGTGTGCAACTCCCAAAGCAGATGTGTTTGAACTCCAATGATCTTCAGTGCATGACCTCATCACATGCCCACAAGTCAAACACCTATACCAGCTTAGTTACCTGATTACTAACGATTGCAATCAGACAGCTACTGTACCTTTAAATAACGCAGCCTGGCAAATACATTTTACAAAAGTCTTGCTCCAGCATTAGGCCAGTGATGATTCCAATCCTTGGCTTGCCTTGATTAGGCTTTTGACTATAGGGTGTTTACTGTTTAGGCTTGTGTAATGTATGTGTAGTACTGATCACCTGACCACTCAACTGCCTCGTGTTTCGGAGCTGGTATGGACTATTGGTTTAACATGATAGAACCAGAAAACCTGCAATCTGTCTGGATTCAGGATACAGCTGGTGTGCAAACCCTTTATCAGACAAGTTCTGTGGTGGTAATATAAACAGTAGTGATTAAGCAAACGTTATATAGCTGAAAACTGCATAATTTCTTTACTTCCAAAGCTGGCACATTTTTGTTCTCAGTTTTATGATAAAAAACTCATTAAGCAAGTATTAAACTTTAACAGCCCAAAAACAAGCAGCCATAATTCATTCAGGGACAGCTGGTTATGATGTTGGGCTTGCAGAGTCAGAGAGAGAGAGAGAGGGACAACCTTGCTGTCTTCCATCTTTCTCTATATATGTTTTACTTCTCAGGCTCAGTCCAACCCACTAATTATGCTACTCTGGCAATGACAGACTAAGTCAATTTGCAAGCATGCCATTGCTAATAAAGTTATTTATTAAAGGATGGAATAGTGCTTTATTAGATAGCATTGTTTAACACTGTGGGTGTTATGTGCACAAGCTAAAGAATGACAATGCATTAATAGTCTAATTAGGTTTTATTGGTCTTTGAATGGGGGCAAAGTGGCTTATTGGTTAGCACGTTCGCCTCACACCTCCAGGGTTGGGGGTTCGATTCCCGCCTCCGCCTTTTGTGTGTGGAGTTTGCATGTTCTCCTCGTGCCTCGGGGGTTTCCTCCGGGTACTCCGGTTTCTTCCCCGTTCCAAAGACATGCATGGTGGGTTGATTGGCATCTCTGGAAAAATTGTCCGTAGTGTGTGATTGTGTGAGTGAATGAGAGTGTGTGTGTGTGCCCTGCGATGGGTTGGCACTCCGTCCAGGGTGTATCCTGCCTTCATGCCCAATGACGCCTGAGATAGGCACAGGCTCCCCGTGACCCGAGGTAGTTCGGATAAGGAGTAGAAAATGAACGAATGAATGAATGGTCTTTGAATTATACTCCATATATAGATTATTCTTTATTGGGAAATCTTGTAGAGCTGCACATTCATGCAATTATCTCACCAGACAGTAATGTAGCAGCAGCACAATCATACTGTAAGCCATACATATAAAGGCCAAGAGCTTCAGAATGGGAGGAGTCTGTAATGCATGGAAAACCATCCCCCAAACCGTTTCTGATCTTCAACAGTTCAGTTTTGACAAGCCTATGCCTATTTTGCTGTTGTAGCCTATATACTCTTAAGGTTTTAAGTGCTGTGTGGTCTGAAATGTTCCTTGTGGTTGAAAGAAAACTGGTTTCAAGTGTTACTTCAGTTACTGTAGCTTTAATATCGACTCAAATATCGTCCGGCATTTCTCATCTGGCTTCTCTTATTAACAAATTAAAGAGCATTTCTACCTGCCGAACTACCTTACAAACTTGCAGGGTGAATGGTAACTCCAGAAACTCTCATAAACTGTCATAAAACGTCCAGGAGATAAGCTGTTCTGAAATACCCAACCGAGCCTGCCTGCCAGCATCCATGGGCAAAGCAACTAGGCAGAGATCACTGGGCCAAGCATAGGACAGTCTCTAGACTAGATTATAGCATATTGCATAGAAGCTCCAAGGAGTAAGTGTTAGGTAAAACTGACTGACGCTTGTTTGTCATTCTGGTGCTCTTTTCCTTGGTTTTTCTTGCTTTGCTTGGTTCTTCGCTCAGATGCTTCATTACACAACATATTATCAGTTCAACTTCGCACCCATCTTCCTCTCCGTTTGTCTGCTGCTACCAGATAGCCTTCATAAATACACCCCGACCACAATCATGTTCCCGTGTTTATCGAGTGAAGAGATTGGTCTTGTTGGTGCTGCATTTTAAATTTCACAATCACTGCAATCCACAGGTGCTGTTGCAAGAGGCCGGTCTGTGCTATTCTTAGCACAGTACTATTAATAGAACAAGGAGCAAGTCGAGACAACAATCTAGCTATGGTCCAAAACTAACAGGCACCTGCAACAAAAGCACCAGTGACTCATACTTGAGTAAGAAGAGGTACATTCAGATCGGGTGGGGTAGTATATGATGGTGGTGGTGGTTGGGGTGGTGTTGGAGAACAGAAAACCATTACCTCATGTTCATTCTGTCAGTATCTGGTACAGAGTGTCCCTTCTACTCTCTTTCAGTATCAGTTCATTATATTCTGCTGCTCTAATCTTCCTGCATGCTAAATCCACATATCAGTCCATTAAGTTTTCCCATTCCTATTAACACAACTACTGTATATACCTCCACTACTGCAGAGTGTCGATCAATTGTCAAGATACATTTTTAATCTGAAGAAAAAAATGGAAAATTTATAAATCATGATATTAGTTTGGCTTGAGGCTAATTCTGCACAAAAAATTTTTGATGAAAAGTAATTATGTTATCAAGATCCATCCATGTATTTTTTGTACTGCTTATCCTACACAGGGTCATAATGACCGCGAAGCCTATCCCCAGGAACCCACCCTGGGCAGGGTGGCAAACAAACAAAGGAGTATGGGGTGAAAATGCAAACTCCAAGCACACAACCCCGACTTGAACCCCAACCCCAGAGATCGCTGGCAAATGAACGAACCACTAAGATACAAGATCAAGCTTCTAAAATAAAGAACAACTGACAATTTAGTCCTGTAGGCCAGATCTAGATGAAGGTAGTACTTATTGTAAATAAACATGAACCAAAGAAGAAGATCCAACCACGAGAACCAACTACTTTCAAAGTAAGAGTCTGGTAACCACTCAACCATGTTTACTCCACTCACAGGTAAAAAGTTTTGCCTTTGGGGATGTTTTTTCTAAACATTTGAAGATCTCTATTATAAGATGCTGACACTATAGCAAACTATTTAATTTTTCTTAGTATGAGGTTTAGATGAGATAATGTGTTTTTTTCCACCATATAAATGTGAATTGTTACTATAGAAACTATACTAAGTTAGAATGGACACATTAATATAACCCTGTGATTAACCTTGAAACAAGCAATACTGTCACAGCTGCTGTAACAGAAAATCAATCAACACCTTGAAAATCAATCAACACCTCAAGTTATAACTGCGAATTCAGCACAACTGTGGTATAATGTGCGATACATCATGTGATAGTAGTTTCATTAATTATCGTTATTTTTGTGAGCTGAACAGCAGAGTTGCATGCAGCAGTAATGACTGGACTACCTGTGCAGGTGAGTAAAGCTTCCTGTGGTTGTGAGATTCATGTCCACCACTTGGAGGTGTGTACCCGCTTTGGCTGGCATGCACGTGCGCCCCCACCATGGCTGCCTGTCTGCTTCCACACTCAAGACCCGGCCTCTCTGCTCCACATCCACCACCTCCTGCACCTCCTCCAACTCCAGTTCCCATCCCGATGCCAGGCCCAGCAGCAGCTGCCAGTCCACCCAGGCAGCACAGCCCTCCCTGCGCTAGCTCGAGCTCGATTTCGGCGTCCATTTCCGCCTCCTCCTGTGCTTCTTTGTTTGAGTCATCCAGGTGCTTCATTAGCACAGCAACTACCACGTTGATGAGCACAAATTGGGCAGTCAGCACAAAACTCACAAAATACATAGGTGAGATGAACTGCAGACTGCCATTGCAGGAGTAGGTGTCGCCTGGTGGACATTCACGTAAAGTGTCCTGGAAGGAAAAAAATCGGATTGAAAAAATGATCTACTCTGTGATACCATGTTAATAACTATGCATGCTATATGTTCTGGACACAAACAAGCAAACAAATAAATAAATAAATACATAACAACAATCAATTCTCAAAAATTCTTTAATGCACCTTCATTATCCCGTTCCAGTTGTCACCAGTTGAAACCTGGAACAGTGTCAGGAAGGCCATGCCAAAGTTCTCAAAGGTGGCATGCCGACTCATCCCCTCACACGGGTAATCTGCATTGCACACTAAGATAGATAGAATAAATAAACAAAGGGATAAATACAGACTGAGAGTCTCTAAACTTTTTTATAATTAAATGCCTCAACACAGAGTCATTTCCAGTCGGTACAGCCACCAGCAGATTTTAACACTTCCAACATGGATCATATTGACAACTTAAATGCTGCTAATCTCATTTAAACCATCATTAGTTGTAGGACCAACATGTTTGCCATCTGTCAGTTATATTATGAGCAGCATTTACCCAGTTCTCCGAATAGCTCTACACCCAGAGCTGCATAGATGAAGAACAGCAACATAAACAGCAGACCCAGATTTCCCACCTGCAACACAGTCATTCAGCATGCCATTAGCTAATTACAGTAATCACAAGCACTGAAATCAAGGTTACCTTGACATTTAGAATAAACAAGATGTCACCAAATAATGACTCATCTGAATAAGTAAGCAAACAAATATCTGTTTTTTTCCCCCCCTAAATAGGGTAATACACAACTGTAGATCTGTATGTAATATTGAGATAGAAATCCCCTAAGAAAACATTGTGTAGAAAGTGTATTAGACACAGAAACGTCCTGAAGCTCAGCAAACAAATCTTATCTAACTCTGGCAGTGAAATATGCACTGGGATGGATAAAGCTGTTGATATAACAAGATTGGCCATGAGACGAAAACCGTGACTTTGGTTTTGTGGTTTTGTGATTGTGGTTAGCGTCGTTCCAACAAAAATACAGGAAGCACTGTAGATCTGGTTCAACAGGGGAGAGAGAAATATTCCTTTACAAATTACATCACTCTCACTGAATTAATGAGTTTTTTTTTTAAGTACAATTTGCTTGTGCAGACTGCTTCATTATGAGAACAGTGACTTGATGTCTTGGATATAATCTGCAAAGAATAATGAAGCAGCGTAATATACAAATACAGCGTACAGTGATAGTCAACCCCAAATCTAATGCATGTACTTTTGTTGTATTAATTAAGAAATCTAATCTCCATTCTCAGTGATCTCTTTCAGCCTGGTAAATTACACCTGAGGTGCTGAAGGAATATATTTGTACTGATGCCCTATTTTATATTGAATAGGTTAGAAATTGCAGTAACAATTAAGGCACACAATAACTGGAAAACACTGTAGGACTGTAGGTAATACATCATCATTCATAGCTGATATGATATTGGGGATGTGGTAGCTTAGTGTTTAAAGCGTTTTGGAAAGTTTGAATTCCAGGTCCACAAATGCCCCTTTTTCCACCAAGGCAGTTTGAGTGCTGGTTCAGAGCCAGAGACTAATTTAAAATCAGTTCTTTCTTTTTTGACACCCAAAGCACCGGCTCTGAACCAGGAAAAGTGGTTCCAAAACATTGCTGGTCCAGACTTAAGAACCGCTTGCGTCAGGGGCTGGGGTCGGGGCTACCGTGACCAACAAGACAAAAGAGAACATCGTTACCGCCATTTTTAAATCATTTTAAATCAGAATTCGCCGCGTTTGGATAAAAATGTACTGTAGGTTCGTAAAGCCATGAGCATGAACAGGAAGACAACATCCGCCATTGTCGACGTTGTGTTTGTGTTTGCCGCTGCTGCGCTAACGTTGCTGTATAATGTTGTATACAGTGATTTAAGACTTGGCTCTGTGATGGCTCTCTAGCCCATGGAAAGACAAACTGGTTCTTAGAAGGCTCGCCAGTGGAACCAACTTCGAACCAGAACTCTGAACCAGCACCCAGTTCTTTTTGGTGGAAAGGGGGCAAAAGATGGGCCTGCTTCAAGGGCCCAGCTGAGCCAACTTTTGCCCCCTTTCCACCAGAAAGAACCGGGTGCAGGTTCAGAGCGCTGGTTCGAAGTTGGACCAGCAATGTTTCTCTCTGAATAAGGGTGTTGCCAAATGCTCTAAATGTATTAAATAAAGCTCTCTGTTGTATCAGAGAGAGTGTATCGCAAATAGAAAATTGGAACAGATATTCCCATTTTTTTTCTGTTCCCATAAAAAAATGCCAGAATCTAAACACTGCATCAAAAACTCTTGATGATTAATACAGCAAATTATATTCTGCAGAACTTTCATTTGCCTGTTAGATATCTGCTTGATTAACAGAGCACAGCAAAGAACTATGGGTGATAACTCTGATGCAGCTTTTTTATAAAAACGTCTAGACCCTAATTGCATAAATTACCCGAGAGAATTTCCGAAACAATGTGCAAAGGAAAAATTGCTCAAAATGCGATCTAAACAATGGAAAAGCGAGCATAGATACGTTACATTTACTTTTCCTCTTATGAACTAAACAGAGGAGAACATCTCAGAAAATATAAGATCAGCTAATTAGCTTTCAGAAGTTTACACTGCTGCATAAGCAATAAGCTCTGTGTGGGTGTGCTGTACTTTACAGCAAAAAAAAGTACAAAAATAAATAAATTAAACGATTATAAAACTTTCATAAGTAGGAAACCCAGTGACAATTCACTTTACTTTAGTTTGGGTGTACTCCATAGCAGAGTATGTTATGTCTAATGAAGGTCATAGATTTTATAGCATTTTATATATTGGGCTTCTCTGATGTTCCTCACACGGGGCGGCAGGAAATGATTTATCTATGCAATTAACCTCTCTTTCTTCCGTTAGCTAAACTGTCCTTGTGTTATGGTTTGAGTATGACACTGGAGAAGGATAGCTCAAGGCCCATGGTTTGTCTATATCAGAAAAGTGATATGATTCTATTAGTCCAATTATCAGTATATTATTCCACAGTTGCTTTGGATTGGATTTTCAAATCTGATTGATCAGACGTTGATTTTACATCCATAACCACTACAAGGGTGTAGTAGTATTATATAGTATAACGACTTATTCAAAGAGATTTGTATGGAAAATGTTCCATATGCCTAAATATAGTAATACACATTTGAGTATATATTGTTATTATGTTGGCTTTGTAGAATATAAATATAAAAATTTAATGCGGCCTAGAGCTTTCGAGCCACATGCACCAAATTCAGATATGTTGTAGACACTGGTCTGAAGTTTGTTGCTATTACTTTTCTAAGCGATCCGAGTACCGGTACTTCCGGTACCGGGTCTCAAAATGGGTCTCTTTTTTCCCATAGACTCCCATTATAAAATTTGGAGATTTATAACTCGGCAAGCTTTCGAACTATCTACACCAAACTCGGCCAAGCTTTTAAATTGGTGTACTGACTGGCCTTCTGGTTGTGCCGCAGCCCCGCCCCAAAATATGCAAAATCAACATGGACATGTGACATATCAAAACACTCAGAACAATGAGGAGAACTTTCTCACATGTATTCTGATGACGTCACGTGATGTCACGTGAAAATCAAAAATTAGCACAACATGGATAAGTGACATATCAAAACAATCAGCCCAATGTGGGAAACTTCCTCAGGAGTATTTGGATGATGTCACATGCTTGTCTCCGCTTACCTCAAAATGTTTTGGCAGCCTAGCTTTCTGTCCACTTGCCTCCTAAAGCAACAAAATCCCTTATATCCACTTGCCTCCAAAAAGCACCATCCGTTGTGAATACTTGCTTCGTCAAAGCCAACATCAAAGTTTGTCGCGACAAACTTTACAAATCTAGTTGAGCATTGAAATGCGTATAATTCGATATACAGACATTTATGGAAGAGACACTCCAGCCTCAAACGCTTTGTAACAGTATGTTTTCCACCAAAGGAAAGTCTTCAAGTCTCTTTGCTGTTCTGGCACCAAGGTGGTGGAATGAACTCCCACTAGGGGTCCAGAGACAGCTGAGTCACTGATTATTTTCAAACAATGGTTGAAGACCAACTTATTCATGAAACACTTCAACTAGCACTTCCTTCCCTGTTTGTTGAATGTATGTATATATATAGTTGAACAGTGTTTTAGACTCATGGTATCTTAAGTATTTAAGAGAACCAAAATTAATGTATCCAATGATAGAGACTTATTGTACGTCGCTCTGGATAAGGGCATCTGCCAAATGCTGTAGATGTAAATGTCTTCAGGACAGACGACTTTTCATTTTTTGCCTTTATTGACTTTAAAGGAAAGACTTTTTGAAGGAAAAAAAAAGAGAGAGAGATTAATTTACCTGAGGTAAAGCCTGGACTACTGTGTCTAGCAAAGCACGCATCCCAGTGGCCATCTTCAACAGTTTCAGTACTATGAACAGAGGAAAGAATCAAAGTAAAATAGTGCCATATTTTATATATATATATATATATATATATATATATATATATATATATATATATATATATATATATATATATAAATCGTCGCTGTCGGGCGGAAACCTCGTATGTCCAAATTTTGTCAATTTCATATTTTTTCACATATCGATGCTATTGGTCAGTCCCCACGTGGGTCTGTTATTTTTACAAGTTATTAACCAATCTAAAGTCTTGAAAATAGCTTGAGCGCAAATCTCATAACTCCATTGGACACTTCAACTGTCCACCTCTTCCTCACTCCGTGGGAGAGCTTCGCGGCATATTTCTCCTCAAGAAGAGTCGCAACGAATCAACACGTCTTCTGAGGTAAATGTCTTCAAAACACTGGGCTCAAAGAAAAAAAAATCTTGACCCCCGCTAGTTCTGGTGCTCGTCTGAGGACAGGAATTTAGCGCAAGACAATCCACTGCAACGCGGACTAAACCCTGTGCACTGCAGATAAGGTACGGCGTTTTTTTAATTTCCTGTAAAATAACGGTTTTGGAGATACGAGGATTCCGCCCGACAGCGACGATATATATATATATATATATATATATATATATATATATATATATATATATATATATATATATATATATATTTAGTCAGAGACATTTTAATGGAGGTCCCATTGGTCCTAATTGCAGCGGAAAGTAAAATACCAAGTGTCAGAATTTGAATCCATAACGTGATGTGGGCACAGAGAAGCCCAGAGCCCAGTCTACACCTTTTCTGGACATCTGTAAAAGCCATTAATTAGCATCAGAGCCATCCTCAGGAACATTATAACCCACCAAGCTGCTCTCTGAGCACCTACAAGCTTTCTCTAGTATTACAGACAAGCAGCAGTCAGCGTTCACAAAGAAAAAAAAAGACTTGTTCGACACCAAAGTCCTTGTAGCTATGGGCTGGTACTGTATAATTACACCAAGGTTTCTCTAAGGTCCTCACTGAGCTCTGATATCTATGTCTGTTCTCAGTGGAAGAGATAGATGGGACGAGGAGATACAAAAAGAGACAAGGGGGGGGAGGCAGGAAGCATTTTAAGGGGGTGATGGAAAAGGGAGAAGGGTTAGAAAGAAAGAGGGAGATGGAAAAAGGAAGGGAGAGAGGGAGAGAGGGAGGGAGGGAGGATGGAAGGAAGGAAGGAAATGTTCATTAAAATTCTAGGTATTAAGTAACATACTTCCCAAATAACTTCAACCTGCAAATGATTCAGAATTCATAACCAGCATGTTGAACAACATACGGTAATTCATTAAGATCCTACAAATCTACAAAGGTCACAATAACAGAACAGGATTTCTGCAAGACACTGACCACGGGCGATCCTCAACACCCGCATGATCCGAATAATGGTGGGGTTGATAGGAAGCGAGGCATTAATCTCGATCTCCTCCAGAGTGATGCCCATCACAGACAAAAGCACAATGGCCAGGTCTAGTTGATTCCACCTGCACCCAAAGATGGCAAGCATGAGGAAGAGAAAGAGAGACAATAAGATTTAGGTTTATTCATTTATTCATTATAGACATGATCTAAATTCTGATGTCTGTGTTGTAATCGTTCCAGATGAGCCGAGTGATTATTAATAATAAAAGATTCTGCACCATGGAAATGCAACCACTGTGTCTTCCATATTAAATCATAGAACAATAAATAATGTAAGTTTTTTTTTCTCATGATGATTCACTAAATACCAAACACCATGTTCTAAAATATGTACACTGTGTTTTATTTATTAAATTAAACTTTCATTAAATCTGACTGCCTTTAAATGAGACTGATTCAAGGAGCGAATATATAATAGAGTTCACATAGAGTAAACAAATATATATAATTTATCCAATAAAAGTATATCTTACTCTCCTTCTTTATAGTTTATTTTAATGATGATCTGCTGAGCGCTTTGCTCTTATTGGCCTATATTAGGTCAGCTAAAAATACCTGGATAAGTTAAGCTGCGCTTTATATAAACCAGCTTTATATAAACCACCATTCATTCATCTTCTAACGCTTATCCGAACTACCTCGGGTCACGGGGCATCAAGGCAGGATACACCCTGGACGGAGTGCCAACCCATCACAGGGCACACACACACACACACTCTCATTCACTCACGCAATCACACACTACGGACAATTTTCCAGAGATGCCAATCAACCTACCATGCATGTCTTTGGATAGGGGGAGGAAACCGGAGTACCCGGAGGAAACCCCCGAGGCACGGGGAGAACTTGCAAACTCCACACACACAAGGCGGAGGCGGGAATCGAACCCCCAACCCTAGAGGTGTGAGGCGAACGTGCTAACCACTAAGCCACCGTGCCCCCCGAAATCGTGTTTATCAAAGAAAAAAAAAAGTTTAACAATAACTGTGTTAACAATAAGAGTTTTTGTGCCTTGTCACTCAAATGATGAAACTGATAAATAGGTAAGAAATAAATCCATGAAAGGAAGGAAGAAAGGAAAGCAGTAGCTGACAGGTCACATAAATATTTGCCCGAATTTCACCTTTCATCTTTATACCACTGATGCAGCAGTCCACATTATTCCAGTTTGTAAATCAGGCAGAATTTAAACTACACGTGCTTCTAATTTTCACATGCACAAATTTCTAAACACGTCAGTTTCTTTTTCCCCCTCAATTTTGTCAAAGGCAACACGATGCCATTAATAAGCATTAAGTAACAGACTGCTGTAATTGCAGCATCGCTCTGTACAAGCAACAGCTTGAGAAAACAGAGTGTGTGAGTCAGGAAAGAACAGGACAGGATGGGAAACGAGGGGAATAATTAGTGTATTTCATTAATTATGTCTCAGAACTACGTGTGTGAATGTGTGTGCACTTGTAGCCTCCGTGTCAGCATTTAGCCTGGAGGACGGCCGTACCTGTCTTTAAAAAACCGACGGAAGCCGAAGGCGATGAGTTTGAGAGTGGCCTCAACCACGAAGGTGGAGCTGAAGAAGTAATTACAGTACTTCAGAGCGGTTTCGAGAGACTGAGGAGAGAGAGAGAGAGAGAGATAGAGAGAGAGAGAGAGAGAGAGAGAGAGAGAGAGAGAGAGAGAGAGAGAGAGACAGAGACAGAGACAGAGAGAAAGAGAGATATAAAGAAAGGCAGACAGAGAAAAAGACAAAGAAAGACAGACAGAGAGAAAGAGAACGAAAGACAGACAGAGAGAGAGAGAGTGTGTGTGTGTGTGTGTGTGTGTGAGAGAGAGAGAGAGAGAGAGAGATAAAGACAGACAGACAGACAGACAGACAGACAGACAGACAGGGAGAGAAAGAGAGAGAGACAGAGACAGAGAGAAAGAGAGATATAAAGACAGACAGAGAGAAAGAGAAAGAAAGAAAGACAGACAAAGAGAGAGAGAGAGAGAGAGAGAGAGAGAGAGAGAGAGAGAGAGAGAGAGAGAGAGAGAGGGGCATTTGAGAAAAAAAATATATGAAAAAATACATATTTTGTAGAGTTATTTATTTATTTGTTTGTTTGTTTGTTTGTTTGTTAATTAATTATTTTTTATTTCATTTGATTAATTTATTCAATTATCTATTTCCAATTTTTTATTCAAATCTTCGATTATTATTTGATCTTAAATTCCAAAATTTTCTATGATGTTATAGAACAAAAGTTAATGAAACTAAAATGAACTCAAAATTTTTTTTTTTTTTTTTTTTTTTTTTTTTTGCATTTGTATTAATTCAAGCTGATGCTACAAAAGTCAGGAATATTACTTTTTTAATTAATTCAGAAATATTAACACTTTTCCATCAATACGAGCTGCTATTATCTGATATTTAAGTCTGATTCAACAATTTATCCTCCGATGGAAGACACATAGGTGCTGTTCTGACCTTCGGTTGGTCGTAGTGCTCCAGAGACATGGTGATGACGTTGATGCAGATGATGAGGGTGATGAAGAGGTCCAGGTAGTGGCTGGTGCATAACGAGTGGATCATCAAGCGTACGTGGCCGTACCCGGCATAGTAGGGCAATTTCTGAGCCTCTGCAGAGACAGACAGAGACAGCGAGAGATCAGTCATAAGGGAAAGGAGTGGGAGGCTTGGGGTGAGATTGGCAGACACCAGAATTTGCAGATACTGGCAGAGACAAGAGTCAGCAGAGCAAAGCAAAAGGAACAGAGCAGCACTTTTAAGTGATGCAAGAATGTCGCTGGCACTGGGAAAAAATTCATCACCAAATCCCTGGCAACAAAAATACTGTTTTTTTTTTTTTCTTCTGTATTGAACAATGTACACACTGCTGTCAATGTTTGAGAGTATTTTTAGAAGTTTTGTAAAAAAAATAAAAAAATAAATAAATAAAATAAAAAAATAAATAAAAATTAAAAATCAATAAAAAAAATTCATGTTTCCTCAAGTGTAATCAATTGCATAACTTTGGGCAGAGGAGATGGATGCATTCCTTTATAAAAAGAGACCATCATATAATGTGAACAGAATTTTCTTTATTCAAGAATGAGAACTACATAATCCAGTAAACTGTGCATGCAATTTACTAGTTATGTTTATTATATTAATGATACCAGACTTATAATAACTATGGACGTCTATAATAAAGTATATTATTATTATTATTATTATTATTATTATTATTATTATTATTATTATTATTATTATTATTATTATTATTATTATTTCTCATTATAATGAGAAATGTCCCCATTGTGGGATGAATAAAGGTATATATTATCTTCTTCTTCTTCTTCTTCTTCTTCTTCTTCTTCTTCTTCTTCTTCTTATTATTATTATTATTATTATTATTATTATTATTATTATTATATTTCTTTTATTTCTTATTGTGTTATTTATTTATTTATTTTTAACGTATTTCTGTATGCTCCCAAATTGCTATCATCTAAAAAACAAAGACTAATAATATTAATATATAAAACATCAGCACACAAGGATAAGGTCAAATTCAACATTAGATTTTAAAACCAATTCCAAAAGGAGATCCAAAGGAAATCAAAGAAAATGTTAGGATAAAGGATTGAAGCTCTGCCGCATCAGTCTCTGTAGGTACAGATAATCATGGCATTGGAACCGAGATGAAAGACATTGTTGGTTAAGCAAAGTGAACACAGACTGAAAATATTGAATGAATAGATGAAAATAATCAACATTCATCACAAAATCATTTTCACAGGAGTTCGATAGATAGATAGATAGATAGATAGATAGATAGATAGATAGATAGATAGATAGATAGATAGATAGACAGGCAGACAGACAGACAAATAGATAGATAGATAGATAGATAGATAGATAGATAGATAGATAGATAGATAGATAGATAGACAGACAGACAGACAGACAGGCAGACAGACAGACAGACAGACAGACAGACAGACAAACAGACAGATAGATAGATAGATAGATAGATAGATAGATAGATAGATAGATAGATAGATAGATAGATAGATAGATAGACAGACAGGCAGACAGGCAGACAGACAGACAGACAGACAGACAGATAGATAGATAGATAGATAGATAGATAGATAGACAGACAGGCAGACAGACAGGCAGACAGACAGACAGACAGATAGATAGATAAATAGATAGACAGACAGACAGACAGACAGACAGACAGACAGATATAAAAATGTAAAATATTGAGTAGCAGTAAGTAAAGAGAATAAATACAGATTAAAGCCTGTACTAAGCCACTCCTCAGATTTTACTTTAAATGTACAAATTACACTCTGCTAAGACATACTGTATATAAAAATCTACCCAAGTGCAATCACTGTTTATGAGCAAGGCATCTCACCTGCAATACTTTAACATCTTTTTTATTCATCAACAAACTGCTGCTCAGGAATAACTGCAGAAAGCAAAGGGACTGTTAACACGTCAAGCCGAGAGCGTTTAGAATCCACAACAGCCAACCTGGTGCAGGCTACACACTTTGACACCTTCTATTTTGAAACAGCTCACTTTCTTACTGTATGGCTCACACTGCCTATTTGGAGAGCTAGAACATAACCTCGAAAAAAATAAATGGTGGAAAGGTCAGCATCAGGAAGGATGTGCAGTCGATAATAAGGGAAAAAAAATCCATGGCGGAACAAAGCAGGTGAAAAGAAAAAAAAAAAAAGGAGGTGGACGAGGGCAGTGCTGGGTTCAGGGTGATTTCGGCTCATCTAAATTAAGACGTGAGGAGTCAAAGCAGAGGGAAAGGAAGAGAAGGAGAAGGAGAAGGCGGACAGCTGGGGAAGAAACGACGAGTAAAAAAGAGGATGAGAGGAGACAGGAGAAGACGGAAGGAGACAGGAACGACAGCGAGATAAGGCAGGATAAATAAATGAAGAGTGATATGAGTAATGAAAGAAGAACAGAAGCCCAAGACAAGAATGAAATTATTAAAAGGGAATGAAAGATGGAGCAAAAAAAGAGGGCTGTGATTAATGCTAAGTCTCCACTGGGGAAGACAAAGTCGCTAATGTGCTGAGGAAAAAAAAATGTGTTTCAGCTACATCTGTATTCTTCTGTTGTATCGTCTGATGTAAATGTGGTCGAGTTCCTGAAATTCTCAGATTTGATTCATGGGGATTAAGTCGCTGGTCAATTTTCTACAACAGCAGTAGCTTTCTATTAATGAGTTTGTTCTGATATGTTGGCATTGCTAGAGTAACAACTTAGTAAGAATTTGTAATCAAGGACTAAATTAAAACAGGCATTAATAAAGGAAAAATATTGTGAGTTGTTTTTTATTAGTTATTTATTTATTTATTTATTTATTTATTTATTTATTTATATTACATTTTATTATGATTTTTTTGTTTTTTTTTACACACTTTATGTATTCATTTAAATGTCTGAGGCATTTATTTATTTGTATTATAGTTTATTATTTATATTTATTTTATTTTTATTACGTTATTTATTTTATTATTAATTATTAATTTATTTGTGTATTTATTTGTTTAAATGTCTAAGGCATTTATTTATTTATTTATTTTTATTACTTTTTTTTTTTATCAAATTTATTTATTCATTTAAATGTCTAAGGCATTTGTTTCTTTTATTATATTTTATTATTTATATTTATTTTATTTTTATTACATTTATTTATTTATATTACATTTTATTATATATAATTTTTTTTTATTTATTTATTTTTTATCGCATTTATTTATTTATTTATTTATTTAAATGTCTGAGGCATTTATTTATTTATTTAGCTGTGATAGAAGGAGTCTCGAGTTTCAGTATTTTTCTGATTACTGCTTGATATGTGTTTTTTTTTTGTTTTTTTTTTAACTCTAAAATCTGTAGCTGAAATCTAACTGCAGGTTATTACAAACATAGAGACAGAATGAACAAGAGAACGAGAGGAAAATCATTTTACTCAATGTACCCATGGTAATGTGATGTTTTCAAGTGCACGTTATAATAAAGCGAACAGAACCCTCTGTCTATCTACGCCCTCCTTCGCTTACTTACTCCGTCTCTTCTTCTCCATCCGCCTCAGCCTCTTCTCCTCCCTCCGTTTGGCCTCCTCGACCTCCTGGTGCTGGCGGCACTTGTGGAAATTCTCCACCACCACCCCGACGAACATGTTCAGCACGAAGAAGCTGACGATGAGGAGGAACGAGATGAAGTACAGCAGCATCCACGGGTTGTTGTTGGTCACCGGCTGGGAGACAGACAAAGATGGACGGGGGAATAGCAGCAGAGGAAGATAGGAGAAGACAGGGGAGAGGTGAAGAGGAAGAAGGGAACAGAAAGCAGGAGAAAAGGCTAAAGGAAAATGAAGGTGAATTTTTTAACAACTTTAACAAAAAAGTTACATTTATTTTTGCATTAGTATTTGTTCAAACTGTTTCAATAAAACAACTTTTTATTGAAAAAAAAAATGTTTTTAAAAAATTCCATTTGTTTATCGCCACAAGATTTGATTCAAGTTTAGAATTTAGATTCAAATTCTTGATTTACTCAAAAATCCAAAAAAAATAATTGTAAATATAAAGTCAGAAAATAAAGCTTGTAATTATGATTCATGTCTCACCGTGTGAGCAGATTTTCTGTCTAGCACACAGAAGCCTGTTATACAAAATCTAATATAAAAAAATTTCAATTTATTTTATCTTTAATTTGAACTAGTATTAAAGTTGTCCTGCATCAGTGTAGACTGAAACAGACAGCAAAAAAAAAAGAGAAAACTGTGCTTTTTTGTTTATATTGGGACATCTGCAGTAAAATAATAACTTAAAATCAGATAAATTTAATTATTAATTTGTTTAAAAAAAGAATAAGTGATAAGAATTTTATACTCATTTTTATAATTTTATAAAATGTTTTCCTCACTGGATTTGAAAGATTAAAGCATAAAAAAATGCATAGTATTTTTTTTTAATGCTGTGTTAGATTCTTACAGATTTATTAATAAGACTCTGAACTTTATGTCATGAAATATCTTCTTCTTTGATGCTGTGTGCAGAAATCTACAAATATGTGTTTGTGTGTGTGTGTGTGTGTGTGTGTGTGTGTGTGTGTGTGTGTGTGTGTGTGTGTGTGTGTGTGCGTGTGTGTGTCTTATACAACTCTCTCTCATACCTGTTGATCTATTCCAACAGCATCGAGTCCATGGTACATTATATTGACCCAGCCATCTTTAGAGGCCAAAACAAACAGAGACATCAGAGCCTGGGGAACAAAACAGACCCACAAATAGACAATAGTTATTTATGAAATGTCTTCATCTCCGAAATCCAAACTTGTGCATGAGTTTTAGAGTTGTAATGAAAATAAATAAAAAAATGTAAAAAAAAAAAAAATTACCTAATAAACCAGTAAAACAAAAACAAAACTACTACTATTACTACAGATTGTTTAAATAAATAAATAAATAAATAAATAAATAAAGCAAAAAAAGAAAGAAAAATAAATGAAATAAAGTAAACAGAATATTTAAAAAAAAAACATTTAAACAAAAATATGATGATGATGATGACAAAAAAATTATTTTTAGTAGTGGTTTTGAATACAAACTACGACTATCTAAAAAAATCTAAATGAATTTTTTATTATTATTATTATTATTATTATTATTATTATTATTATTATTTATTTATTTATTTATTTATTCATTTTTTTTATCTATTTTAAATATTAATTAAAAAAAAATTAAAAAATGACCAAATAACAAAGAAAAAAAAAATAAATGTCAACAATAAAATGTAAACAAAAATTGATTTTTGGATTCCAATGATATTACGAATTGGTAGTGCTCAACATTAATAAAACAGTAAAAACTAAACAAAATGCATTTATCTTCAGCAAGGGCTAGATCTCGGGCAGGCTTCAAATCCAAAGCCTATGTGAGGTGGAAAGGAAAACACCCTGGATGCGACACCTGTCCATCGCAGCACACAACATACACAAACACACACACTCACACACACACACGCACACACTCTCTCTCTCTCTCGCTCTCCCTCTCTCATTCTCACTTTAGCCTAGCCAAGCCACCTAAGGCATGTTTTTCAAGAACACAAAGGAAAGTCACAAAGACATTTGGAAAACATGCTACACCCAAACAGACAGACAAAACATTAATTAAAATACATATATTACTTATATACATATAAATACAAATACATTATATATATATATATATATATATATATATATATATATATATATATATATATATATATATATATATATATACATTTATATTAATTAAAAAATATATTAATTTAAATAATGAAACATTTGTGTACCTGCCCCAGGTTGTCAAAGTTATACTTGTGATGAACCCATTTGTATTTAGCCAAAAGACAGTCAGACTTATTGGTGATATTCTTGACATCCAGCCCAATACAATAATAGAACTTCCCTTTGAAGAGCTGAAACACACACACACAGATATTTGTGCTAGACAATGTTTCATTAAGTCCCCAGATGCAATATTGAGGTTAAGATAAGGAAAAATAACTCATGGAGCTAAAAAGTACAGTACGACCGAGGACAGGGAGATGAGCTTTCAGCATTCATTACAGGCCAAGAGAGATCCGATACGGTAACAAAGGGGAGGGTGAGTGAGTGCGAGAGACAGAGCGATCAGTATGAACACTCTGATGGGTTTTGACACAGAGCAGGGAAAGTGAGTAAAGAGATGATTAAATAGCAGATGAGGCTCGAGGGAGGTTTCTTTGTTGGATGGGGTGAAGAGGGTGGATTGGGGATGATAGTGGGGGTTAGAGGGGTTGGGGTTGTGGGACTAAAAAAAATAAGCCGGTTCCAACCTGCACGCCGAGAATGCCGAAGATGATGAAGAACGCACAGCAGATGAGCACAATGTTTCCTATGGGCTTGAGAGACGTGATGAGAGTCTCAACCACCAGCTTCAGTCCAGGAGCCCGGCTGATCACCCTGCATGCACAAGATGCCACACAAATGCTGTTGAATGCAAATCTTAAATCTGATTAGTCCAGCAGTAATTCTAATTGAAGGATTAGATTAATCTCACATGAACTTTATTATAATGTCCATCTTTTTTTTACTGCTTATCATACACAGAGTCATATGGAGCCTGGAGCCTATCCCAGTGGAATACTGTAGGTGTACAAAAAACGAGGACATGGCCTTCTGTGCATGTATTCAGACTGGAGGAGGAAAGTGAAGTATCTAGAGAAAACCCTCAATGGACCAAGACATGCAAACTCCACAGACACACATACTGTACTAAACCACAGAGTTACCAAGTCCTCTAACATAAGACCAATAACCAATAAATCCATAACTATGCTGTTATTTAAAAACGAAATAAAATATAACATAATGATATAACCTCTAATGATATTTGTTATGGTGATGAAGTTAAATCTTCAGGACAGTAGTGATGGGAAGTTCGGTTCTTTTCCGCGAACCGGTTCTTTCGGACAGTTCGTTTTAATGAACCAGTTCAATAATCCAGTTCACCAGTTCTTTTACGTCCTGACGTAATGACGTAAATTCCTTTGTAATCATAGCTTTAGTTGAATACATTTCTTACATTTAAGTTTTGCAACTAAAACACCCAGTACAGGCATTGATGTGCAAATGTGGGTGTTTTACGTGTCTTAAAGATATAAAGTTAATAAACTAATCTTTATCAACTTACAAAAACATACAAAAAAAAGCATACTTTTAAAATGTTTCTTTCGCTCCATCAGTTGTTTAAAAAACTAATGCAATGGAGTTAAACACTAATATGTTGATAAGACCTTAAATCATAACCATTTACATTTATTGCTGTATCAGTTCAGTGATTTACGCATGCGCAGTAACAACAGCTCATTGGTTCTCAGTATGTCGGACGTGTCCAAAAGATACAGTTCTCAGTTCAGTGTACTGATGATTCGCTGTATCAGTTCAGCATGCGCAGTATCAACAGCTCGAGCTCACAGTTCTTTCAGCACAACATGTCTCAGTTCAGTGTACATGAGTTACACATACTCCGGGATATTAGTTTATTTAGAGTCGGACTGTCAGGCATGACCGGAAGTGAGTAACTTAATAACTTGTGGATCAGCGCTGACTCAAGACGCAAACTGTTTAGAACGAATCAGTCCGATTTGGTGAACTGGTTCGTCCAGTTCACTAAAAAGAACCGGTTCAAAAGAACGATTTGTTCACGAACCGGCCATCACTACAGGACAGACAATATCTTGGTTTCTCTGTTACATGACAAAGCTGCATTAATCCCTATTTTATTAATATAAATAATGAAAAAACTAAGTAACTGTAAACGGATAAAAACACATTCCTTGGTAAATAAGAAAGTACATACTTTTATCTTCAAAAAAAGTACAATTCATTCATCTTTCAGCATTATCTTTCGTTCATCAGGGCTACTTCAAGTTTGTGCAATGTAGCGTAGCAGACTAGCAAAATGGTCGAGCCAAGTAGCCTGTGTATTGTTGGCAGGTGTGTGTATCCACACTCTCTCTCTCTCTCTCTCTCTCTCTCTCTCTCTCTCTCTCTCTCTCTCTCTCTCTCTCTCTCTCACACACACAGAGCAGGTGCAGTCTGGAGCAGAAGCTTCATATTAAAATGTTTCATGCGAGTGGACAGGGATGAATTTGCTACAGAATACCAGCAGCTGCCTCGAATGATACGGAAAAAAAAATCAGTTTTGAGAGCAAACAAGGCTAGAACTAAAACACTTTTAATGTACAGTAAGACACACTGAATTCTAAACTCATGATGGCTTAAAAAAAGGATCACCTGGTTTAATTTAATTCATTTAATTCTCAAAAATGACAAGTTATTAGCTAGCTATGTTTGTTAGGATGCTAGTTAAGTGAGTCTATCAGGGCTACCCTTTTTACATTGAATCTGTCACATGCTAGCTAATCAAAAACACAAACCCTAAAATCCTATACTAATAGATAAACATTTTAGAAGTAGCTGTATGTTATCTAAGGCTTATTTTAGTAAAAAAAACAAACAAACAAACAAAAAACAACTATTGGCTCAATTACCTTTGGCATTCTTAGCAATAAATTGTTTGTATTGATCTAGTTAGCTTTCTAGCCTGCTAGCACATATCTAATGCATATAAACAAAGTCATGCTGGATTAAAAAGTCACTAAAATGTTTTTCTCTCAGTTTATATCTTTGAACTGCAGAGTTTTATACACCAGGTGTGATTATATTGTCCTTTATGGAATTTATACAGTAGATTTAAAGATAATTTGTCAGCAATCTTATTAGAACTTTACTGCAAGTATTAACTCTTATGAAAAGGATTATTTGCTATGTAGTGTATGTTTAACATAGCAGGAACTGCTGGAATGCTGCTGGATCATTTTACGACTAAATAAATATTTTTTATTACTTGTAGAGTCGAAGATTTAAAGGAAGCGTGTAAGCTTCCTCCGCACCTGAGGGGACGCAGAGTTCTGAGTAGTCGTAGGACACGTAGCACACCTAGGATCTTGGCTCCTCCTGCCATCGACACAACAATGTCAATCAGAGATACAAAGACAAGGAAACCATCCAGAATGTTCCAACTGCTGCGCAGGTAAGCACGATCTCCCAGATACAAACCCATCGACACTACCTGAGAGAGAGAGAGAGACAGAGAGAGAGAGAGAGAGACAGACAGAAAGTTTATTTCAATCATTTTCAAAATATGACACATTTTATAACAGGGGAGAAAAAGGTGTCTGCTGTCATTTTGACAGAATGCCATAAAGGCTTAGGGAGAAACTTATGTAAGGCAAACATCGAGAAACAAGAGGATGCAGATGATTGAAAGAAATCAGACATGACACCGACGAGTCTCTGTTTTCATATGTCAAGCCCCAGAGTGGTGTGATGTGACCGGTAGAGCAATGCCGGATGCTGATCTACAAACCAGGAATTTTGAAGGCACAAGGGTTGAATTTTGGCATTGAAACACGTGACAGCGTCAAGACACAGTCAATCTTGACAGCTTTCTCAACGGGAGCCGATTTCTCGGGTGGATTTTGAGCTTTTTCGTTCCTGTTGAGTTTCTGTTTCATGTTCACCTCGCTTCCTCGACCAAACAGTGTCAGTGAGAGACGCCCAGAGAAATGACAGGTAAAACTTTTTCATGCAAAACTGCAATACTTTTATAAATACTATTTATTTCATATGCTACAGTATATACAGTATTTGTTTAAAAATTTTTTAAACATTGCTAGACATATCATAAACGTAACATTTCAAAGACACTTTTAATGTCAGGCCTATTTTCAACTTGATCAGACAAGCCTGAGGCGGCAGAGACAATATTTTTTCTCGTCAAAGGAAAAGTCACTCAGTGGTGTACAAAAAGATCCTATGACGATCCTAATTGTCACAGCTGGCTGACTTTACACACACTACACTACCTCACATGCCAACTAAATACCTCATAAACAATTAGCATACTGCATATTAAAATTGAAAAATAAAATCAGCAAAATGACATAAGTGGGAGGTCTGGTTTGTTATCCAGATATTGATGATTAATTTACGACCTTTTGGACCTTTTATTGCTCTCTCTTTCTGAGCTCAACTTGTTAATGACAGACTCTGTTAGGCTTGTAATGAAGTGAGACAGAGAAACCCAGAGAACAGTACAGACGCATTATAGAATGCCTATGAGAAATTAATGGAGTAATTAATACCATAGTCAGCTAATTACACATCTGCAGTGTTGTTTGGCAAAGTGGGAGTGGGGGGGTATGGATAGACTGGTAATCTGTAAATCTAGAAGACATCGATCTAGATCTTATAATCTACAGTCTACTAGAATATAGTCTATTAAATCTTATGAAGGTTCATAAGGGATCATCGAAGTCAAAGAAATAGATATGGAGTTAAATGCTAGTGTGCACAAAAAATGTGTGGGGGCTAGAAAAAGTACACATTTTGTAATACATATAAAGTGGATTAAAAAACATTGTTGTGAAACTTTGTAAATATGAATCTGCTCAGATCTTTTTGAACCAACAAGATTCATGTGTAAAACGTTAAACAATGTTTAATAACCTGTTAGCACAAGTATGAACGCACCAACAGCACCATGTGGCTCTCCTCTGAATGTAATATAATGAAGTGAAGTCATCAATGAAGTGAAACTGATTAACAGCAATTTAAGATCAACCTTCTCTGTAGTAATCTCGTTTCTGACTTCTGAAGCCAAGGAACACAAAGCAGAGCTTACAAGGCAGGTACTAGATGTACATTTATGAAAGGAGAGGTGTTGATCTGGAAAAAAATCCAAAAAACATTCAAGAAGATTAGATGTAACATGGAACACTGTGAATGACATCAGTGAGTGGAGAAATTCTGGAATGCAGTGAGATCACCAAGAACAGGATGTCCCTCCAAAATTGACAAAAGAACAAGACTAACACTTATAATCAAGGCTGCCAAGAGACCTAAGGTTGCAGGGATGTCTGTATATGGGGAAGGACTAGAAACTATTTTTTTGTCACCAAAAAAAAAAAAAAAAAATCATGCACAATCACCTTAATCATACCAAACTATGTGGCAAAATGTGTTATGAGAACTTTAAGGGTAAATGATATGTTTGGTGTCCAAACAAAGTAAACCTTTTTATCAATGTAAGAACACAATATCCACAGTGAAGCATGTTGGCGGTAGCATCAAACTGGTACTGGGGCTCTACTCAAGATAGAGGGAATCACAGATGGCTTCAAATGCCAATCTATTTTTGGCGCAAGCCTGCAGGCCTCAATAGACATCTAAAGATGAAGAAAAAAAAATGTACCTTCCAACTGTATAACAATCCAAAGCCTAAATTTAAGTAAAAAAAAAAGATCACATATTTGGAATAGAGTCAGAGCTATTCCAAAACCCTACTGAAAACCCATGGAATTAATTAAAAAAGGATATCCACAGGAGATCGAATTGTAATTTGACAGATCCGAAGAATTTTCCTAAACGAAAAGTGGAATAAAAATGCTCAATCAGGATGTGATGTATCACATTAAACATCTGAGAGCTACAGCTTTTCCTAAAGTCACATTATTGTAATTGGAAATCTCAGGTTAGTAAATAAATAAATAAATAAATAAATAAATAAGGGGGGCACGGTGGCTTAGTGGTTAGCACGTTCGCCTCACACCTCCAGGGTTGGGGTTCGATTCCCGCCTCCGCCTTGTGTGTGTGGAGTTTGCATGTTCTCCCCTGTGCCTCGGGGGTTTCCTCCGGGTACTCCGGTTTCCTCCCCCGGTCCAAAGACATGCATGGTAGGTTGATTGGCATCTCTGGAAAAATTGTCCGTAGTGTGTGATTGCATGAGTGAATGAGAGTGTGTGTGCCCTGCGATGGGTTGGCACTCCGTCCAGGGTGTATCCTGCCTTGATGCCCGATGACGCCTGAGATGGCCTGGCTCCCCGTGACCCGAGGTAGTTCGGATAAGCGGTAGAAAATGAATGAATAACTAACTAACTAACTAAATAAATAAATATAAAAAAACAGCCAAGGCAAATTTATTTTTAAAATTAAATTAAAATTAAAATATAAATAATTATAAATAATTAAAATTAAAAAAATAAATAAATAAAAATAATAGTAGTAATAATAATAATAATAATTCTACACTGTTTTGTTAAAAAGATTTTATGTTTTCTTAAAATTTTTAATTTTAAATGTTTTATCAAAATGCCATTATTTTTGTCTGTTTTCCAGAATTTTTTATCAGGTACTTCTGATGGGTTTTAGCAAATAGCAAATTTGCTAAATCAAATCTTCAAACCAAATTCACACCAAAACATTTTCCGCTTACTTCAGAGGACGATGAACAGTCAAAACATGTTGCACAGATGAAGTTTTTAAGTTTAGCACTGTAGCTAAATATCTAAATGAATATAGCTACCAGTGAAACATTATTCCTAGAAATACCCTTGAACAGACTTTGTTATGTTGTCTGTATGATATTTGTGACAAAATATGTCCATAGAGTTAAAAACAATCGATTTCAAAATCCATAATTTTATCAAGTAAGGAGAATTTTTTTTAGAAATTTTGCCATGCATTTTGCACCATGCTAAATCTGAGCCTAAGAGCTTCTCTTACATGTTAGCAACACCTTAGCTCCAGCGCAAAATTAAAAACCTCGCTTAATGACCTTTTTATACAGTGGGGAAGTTGTATACATTTTACTTTTGGTTAACTATTTGATTACTAAGACAGGGCTCAGTCTAATAAATTTTGAAATCATTCCAACATTATTTGTGAGAAATTCTCCATAAGGAAGTCTATCTCACTGAGAAACCCTGGAGTTTGACAGCATGCCTAAATTATACATGACTTCAGACTATTAAAAAAGATATTTAAAGCTTGAAACTGACATTCATGCATGAATAAATAATTTCAAGAGCCATAAAGCCTAGTCTATAAAAAGCTAGAATTAAACATGCTTTTCTTTTAGAAAACCCGCAAGCATTATCGCAGACACGGCTGGAAGCCCGTGTACTGTAGCTGAGCTAAATCGGATTGGACTCTGCAGACAAACAGCAGTTTGTACGAACGTAGCGGCATATTTACCTTGACCGTCATCTCGGCTACGAAGATAGCAGTGAAGATATAGTTAGAAATGGTTAGGAAGACTCGCTCCTACAGTCATAAAAAAGAGAGAAAGGAAAGTGAAAGAGCAGAACATAATTATCTTCATTTTTTACGCATCTTCTACAGTTCTAATAACAGTAAAATGGAGCACTTTGGAGCAAATAGCCGAGCAGAAACAGATGAAAATGGCAGCATTCTCAGAGGAAAAAGTGTATGAATAATATTCGGCCTTTATTATTCCGGATAAGAGAACATGTAAATGTCAGCATGGCAAAGCATTGTCAAGCTGGCTACACCATGAAGAACAAAGCTAACAGCACATTTGTAGAACTTTCTGTCAAAAACTTCTGGATGTTTAAATGCGTTGGAAAGACTTCGCCATTTAAAATGACAAAATCTAACTTAAAATTAATTTTTATGGAAACATTCTAGCAAACAAGTCTAAACTGTAAAGCAGGGCCAATTATGCCTTCTTGGAAGTCATGATTTTTCACCGACTGTGTGTAGTGATGGGGGTCACGGTGGCTTAGTGGTTAGCACGTTCGCATCACACCTCCAGGGTTGGGGGTTCGATTCCCGACTCCGCCTTGTATGTGTGGAGTTTGCATGTTCTCCCCGTGCCTCGGGGGTTTCCTCCAGGGTACTCCGGTTTCCTCCCCCGGTCCAAAGATATGCATGGTAGGTTGATCGGCATCTCTGGAAAATTGTCTGCAGTGTGTGATTGCGTGAGTGAATGAGAGTGTGTGTGTGTGTGTGCCCTGCGATGGGTTGGCACTCCATCCAGGGTGTATCCTGCCTTGATGCCCGATGACGCCTGAGATAGGCACAGGATCCCCGTGACCCGAGGTACTTCGGATAAGCGGTAGAAAATGAACGAATGAATGAATGAATGTGTGTAGTGTTGATGGAATAAAGATAAAAAACAAATCCTACCAGACTGCCTTGGTGAATCTTGGGTCTTTCAAGGGCCACTGT
This sequence comes from Tachysurus vachellii, assembly GCF_030014155.1. Taxonomy (NCBI): domain Eukaryota; kingdom Metazoa; phylum Chordata; class Actinopteri; order Siluriformes; family Bagridae; genus Tachysurus; species Tachysurus vachellii. Next base: position 29,223,347 of record NC_083463.1, on the reverse strand, counting down.
GATGCAGTTGAGGAAGATGAAGGCCAACACTACATAGTCAAACAGTTTATGAGCAATAATCTTCTGGCAAGTTAATCTGAACCTAGAGAGAAAAGGAAGGAGAGATGAGTTAATGCTTCAGTTCCACCTCAGTGGCATACCTTGATACCATCCTCAGCATGAGGTAAAAGAACAAAAGGCTCTGTGTTGTATTTCTTAACGCACTTGTTAAAATAGATATTCTTTTTTTATATACAAGTCTTTTATCTGAACAAGAATCCCAGATCTGTTTTCTTAAAAAAATGTTCCGTGGCATGCTGTGACTCTTCTGATTCACCTGCTTCACATGTTACTCCCTAGGGCTCGATCGATACCCTAATCAAAACTACCACACCATCACCATCTCATCTTTCAACAGCCTTCACTTCAGCTTTTGTTCTGTTTCATCAAGTGCTCCATTCCCTCCATACCTCTTTTTCTTCATTCCTTTCCTGTCTTGATTATCATTACCATTTTCCCGTGACCTTTGTCTCCATCTATCCAGCATTTTCACAAAGCAGTCAACGCCCTTTTACCTTCAACCTCTATGTTCTTCTATACCATTGCTCTCTCCTACAATCGTTTTCACCCTCCATCCCATCAACCCATATCTACGTTCTTCTACTGCCGTGTATTTCTGCGGGTCAAGACTTTTCCAGACTTTCCAATCCACTAACCTATAGTTCCATCGTCCATCCATTTGACCATCCATTCTATATATCAATCTCTTCACCCTTCATTCCACCAATATACCCCAAACTGTCTTTTTCACCTTTCACTTCAATGTCCTATTCAACTATCTCTCCATCCTTGTAGCCTTCTGTCCCACTACTCCATAGCTCAGTCTCCTTATTCCTGAATTTTAACATCCTATATATCCAGTTCTCTTGCACTTTCACCCTCTATTCCCTTATTCCATCCATAATCTCTTCTTCTAATCAATCACAGACCCTCATCCTTTTCTCAATTTCCATTCCAACATCAAATACTTTTTCACTCTTCTCCTTCCATTCAACCTCTATAGACCCCTTAGGCCACCCTATATCTCAATTATTCCCTTCTTTTTAATCCACATTTTTATTTCCATCTCCCGATGAAAGCTCTTCCAATCTTCACATCCTATACATCCATCTATCCATGCTTTTTACCTTCCATCCCTCCACTCCATTGCTCAGTATCTGAATTCTTGCATTTTACCATCCTAAATCTCGAGTTCTCTTCCACGTTCACCCCTATTTCTCTATTCTTTTATACTACTCCATCATTTTCAACATAGATCCCACCACATCATTCCAAAATTCCTTACACCTTTTCATCTTCTAATTAATCATAGACCACTGTCTCTCCAGCTTTTTCTCAGTGTCCATTCCAATATCATATTCTTCCATCTCTTTAGCCTTTTTACCTTCTGCTCCACTATTTTAGACCTTGATCCCTTAATTCTTTAGGCTACCCTATATCTCAGTTATTCCTTTCATTTAAATGCACATCTCCCGAAGAAAGGTCTTTCCAACCATCCATTTTTCCCCCCAATGTCATAGTATAGAACGGGGTATAGAAGCCTTTATTATCACCACATATACATTACAGCACAGTGAAATTCTTTTCTTCACATACCCCAACTGAGGAGGTTGGGGTCAGAGTGCAGGGGCAGCTACAGTATGATACAGCGCCCCGGGAGCAGAGAGGGTTGAGGGTTGTACCCCGATCCTCCGATCAACAACCTAGAGCCTTAACCAGTTGAGCCACCACCGCCCCAATACCATCCTTTTGTACTGTTTACCCTCACTCTAGGTTATAGTCTTGATGAATAAGGTGTATACGTAGGTGTATAATCTATACCCCGCTCTATGACATCACAAACTCCCTCAACAGGTCAAAATTGGATGACTTATTTGGATGCAATACAGCCCCAAAGTTGCTGAATTCACCTTTAGATAGTGTTTCTTTTTTAGTACAAGTTTTTTTTTACATTTATATAAATTTTCCAAATCAAATAGTAGACTGATATCTGATTAGTATAAATATTTTAGATGACTCACTTGTTCTCAGGAGAAAACAGGTAAACAGACCAGTCTTCCCTCGTCTCACACCAGTCTGGGCGATAAACCTCTATCATCTTCTGGATCCGAAAACATAGGCTCTTTAAAAGGAGCACATTGGCAATGAGTCAATACAACACACTTGACATAATGTACAACTACGATTAACTCCTCGGCAAACACAACTGCAGGCAATTTTATTCCAACATGTATGTTATTTTGGGGGGCACGGTGGCTTAGTTAGCACGTTCGCCTCACACCTCCAGGGTCTGGGTTCGATTCCCGTCTCCGCCTTGTGTGTGTGGAGTTTGCATGTTCTCCCCGTGCCTCGGGGGTTTCCTCCGGGTACTTCGGTTTCCTACACTGGTCCAAAGACATGCATGGTAGGTTGATTGGCATCTCTGGAAAATTGTCCGTAGTGTGTGATTGCGTGAGTGAATGAGAGTGTGTGTGTGTGCCCTGCGATGGGTTGGCACTCCGTCCAGGGTGTATCCTGCCTTGATGCCCGATGACGCCTGAGATATCTTGTATCCTGAGGTAGTTCGGATAAGCGGTAGAAAATGAATGTATGTCATTTTCTTTCCAACGTTAAGTACATTCCATTAAGTTCTATGCAATAGTCAAGCAATCTGGTGCTCTTTTACAAACACAGCTATTTATAAAATTAAATAAAGAAAGAAAGAAGTGTAATGCAGAGACCATCTTAAACATCGTAGTCAGTATCAACGACTGCCTTTCACACAAGAAACCATTTGTAATGATGCACTATAGTTAGTAATGAGGTGTTATCGTGTGTAGTGACAGAGAGAAATCTGAATCTCACATTGTCTTCCTTTCACAAGAGAAGAATCAGAAGCAGAAATAAAGTGCCGCCGAAAAGCTATTATTAAGAAGAGTGCTACATCAGGGTTTGGTAGTGAATGGCACAAGATGCTATAATGATATACACAGAATATGAAACTGAAATATGCTTTTCGGGAAAAAAGTTTGCTTTATTCTTTCAGACGGTTATCTTGTCATACATTTCATTTAAATGGTAGTGCATGTACAGCTTTGTGAGGCGGTCTGGGAAAACCCTTCATATGAGAAAATTTTAATATCCTTGACAACCATTATACCTTTTCAGAAAGTGCTTTATCAGGTTTGGGGTCACGATGGAAATGTTTTGTACATTTTTCAATTTAAAAATAAAGTTAAACAAATAAACTCATTCACTTTATCAGATTTCTGGATTTTGTAAATCTGTTGTGATGCAGGGGGGCACGGTGGCTTAGTGGTTAGCACGTTCGCCTCACACCTCCAGGGTTGGGGGTTCGATTCCCGCCTCCACCTTGTGTGTGTGGAGTTTGCATGTTCTTCCCGTGCCTCGGGGGTTTCCTCTGGGTACTCCGGTTTCCTCCCCCAGTCCAAAGACATGCATGGTAGGTTGATTGGCATCTCTGGAAAACTGTCCATAGTGTGTGATTGCGTGAGTGAATGAGAGTGTGTGTGTGTGTGTGCCCTGCGATGGGTTGGCATTCCGTCCAGGGTGTATCCTGCCTTGATGCCCGATGACGCCTGAGATAGGCACAGGCTCCCCGTGACCCGAGGTAGTTTGGATAAGCGGTAGAAAATGAGTGAGTGAGTGAGTGTTGTGATGGATTACTTACGTAGTCTGTCTCCTCATCAAGGTGGGGTTTGTCCTTCCGAGCATTGAGTTGTGGATAAACCTCGCTCAGCAGTGCTCTCTGACGAATTGGCGCTTTCCCATTACAGTCCTGGTGCTGTTCCCCACACACACTTTTCTTCCTGATCAGAAGAGGGTGCTGCAGTGGGGGCCCAGGGAGCTGGAACTGCTCAGGAAGCTCGAGTGAGAGGGCACGTCGATCGCGTCGAAGGGGGTAACGACGAGAAAGGAGGGGTGGGTGATGTGAGATATGGGGGCGTGGGGAGAGAAGGGACTCTCGCTCAGAAGGGTGGGAATGGGGACCCCGAACCCGCAGGCTTCCCCCTACCGTCAAGCCCCGAGTAGCACGACCCACACTGTTCCAGCTAGAGCGGCGACTCCATACTGACTGGGGGTGGGGGCGCCCCCAGTGTCGGTACAATGAACTACGGCCATGACGCTGTAGAGAGTGAGAAACGAGAGTAGGTGCACTCTTTTACAATCTTAGTTTGTAAATGCTAGTTGTTTGTTCCTATCCCCGTGTGTGTGTGTGTACTTGGCTATAGTGCTTTACAAAGATAATTGCAGGCTGTATATGTTTGCTGTAAAAGAGGACAATTGCCCATATTTAGTACCAGTGTAGGTAACGAAACAGTTGCCATAGAAACCACGTTAACTGTTATTAAGTCATCTAAAATTACTTTAAGCAGCAGGCGATACCATGTGCCAACAGGAGACACGGTTCACACACTTTCTACATGGTAAGTGTCAAATAAAACATAACGCTGTGACAACCTGACTCAAGACAAAAATGGTGCAAATTATGGTGTATTTCTGTGGAGTAATTGTGACCAAAACTGCAAAATACTGTAAATGGAGCAAACATGGTGATTAATTCAGCGTTAAAATTTCTGTGTGTGTGTGTTTGTGTATGTGTGTGTGTGTGTGTACTGGTGGCCGCATGCTTTATTCCAAGCACAGTTCTCACATAAAAATCGGCTCTCACTAGCATGGTTAATCTCGTGATCTCCCATCCATGGTGCGTCACAACACTATATTTAAACCATCGAGCTTTCTCTCCTCCATTTTTCTCTCTATCTCTCTCTATCTATGACTGTCTCAATTAAAGAGGAGTTGCTATGGAAACCCCACAGTCATGGTTTGGCTTGGTATCTAACCCAGGGAATTTTGGTCTCACTAACATGCTTTTACACACACACACACACACACACACACACACACACACACACATGCACTGTGGACGCTCACAGGGAGCGCCAGGGCAATCTCTGGCCGAGTGATTTCTAATCAAAGCAATAATTATCGCAAATGTTTCATTGACTCATTAGCGGCATGTGACTTTCCAGAAGAAGCAGCCAGCACGTACAGAGGGCTGATGGGAATCACACACACTCAATGGGCTCACAGTTGGCAATTTGAGTCCAACTTTGCCTCATATGTGACTAATCTGTCCAGAGCTGAGCATGAGGCTTAGAGGCTCAGTACTGAATCAGCAACAGGATAAACACTCGATATTTCTCTCTTGTTTCTTTACAAATGCCCAAAATCACACCCAAATGTGATTTTGCTCATTTCATGAAAATGTGCAATTACAGTGTTATTGCCAACGACTGGATCTAGATTTGCTGTGGGCAAGCACTGCTATATTATGTTGTTTTCTGCACTTCATTCAATTCTGGTGAGGCTGAATTTTTACGCTGCTGAACCTAAATTCACACCGTAACTAGAATTTATCACCAACTATCGAAGAACGGAGATTGTTCCTCCAATACAAGTAGGGATCTGTGACGAATCTGTGCCAAGACCCGTTGAATCCGACAGTTCAAAGACACTTTGCGTTTATTTTTCAATTTCTGTCAACCAAGTGTATCTAGATTGCATTTTCTTACCAATTCTGACATTTGAAAGGTGATTGCTTTGACAGATTGTTTGGCATTTAGCTCTCACCAGTGAGAAAGAACGTTGCTCCAGGCTGCTTTTGCCCAGACTCGTGACACTGCTCTTATGAGATTCCTCATCCAAATTTATCATTCCGCCTCCTATGGGGTTCATCTCCAGGTGTCCATTAGGGGTCAAAGCACAAAGTTTAGGATCTGGAAAGAAACAGGGTGCATGAGTACCCGAGTCAGCTAAACAACAAACAAAAAAGATTGTTAAAACAAATAAGCAGAGACAGCAAACTTCAGAAAATGTATTAGAAAAGAAATCCAAGCCATCTGAATGACAAACTATTTATATAAGGGGCAGGAAGTCGATGTAACCAGCTGACTGCCGGCTTCCTGTTTATGGACTGAAATAGAGTGAAAAAGCTACTTCACTTTCTTCACATTAGAAATTTACACTGAAACTCAGTTGAGGCCAGCTAGTGGATTGTACTTTACATTTACAGCATTTAGCAGACGTCCTTATCCAGAGCGACTGAGCAATTGAGGGTTAAGGGCCTTGCTCAGGGGCCCAGCAGTGGCTGCTTGGTGGACATGGGAATTGAACTCACAACCTTCCGATTGGTAGCCCAACCAACTAGTGTTAATTTCGTCACCTATTTTTAATTTAGTCTTGTGCCAAATGTCCTTGTTAGTTTTAGTCATATTTAGTCATTCACATATCTTTTTTGTTAGTCTTAGTTTTAGTCGACTAAAAGTCTCGTCATTTTAGTCTAGTTTTAGTCAAAAGAAAAAAAAGTTATTTGGTAGGTAGCAATATAATAAGCGGGATCCGCTTTGCGGACATGTAACTTGAGCAACAGCTGTTCTGATCGTTGTGAATATTTTAAAGGCGTAACAGCTGATGAAAAAGCAGAGACAATTGTAGACGAAAATGAAGAGAGATTGTATCTTAGTTTTTATTTTATACAAAACATTTTCGTCTCGTCTTTTTTCGTCAACAATAATGCATGTTAATTTAGTCTTAGTCAGCGTTTTTGGACAGTGGTGCCGTCTTGGCATCGTCTCGTCTTAGTCATGAAAAAAAAAGGTTGTTGACGAACATATTTCGTCTCGTCTCGTCTGACGATTTTAACACTACAACTAACCAACGTAACCACTAGGCTACCACATCCCCCAACTTTAAGTTCCTCTCCCACAGTTTTCTAAACAGTGTTGGCTTTAATGTTAATTATTAACCATACTGCAGTAAGAAAGTTTGGTGAAAAGAGATATATTGTTGGTGAAAAGAGAGTTATATAGTGACTGCTTGATCTAACTGCTGCAAAAGATAACCTACGTACAGGAGCACATCATGATTTACACATCATAGTAAAGGATCTTTGCACAGATGTAAACTGAAAGCACCAAATGATCTGGTTCAGCTGAGGAGAGAAACAGAGAAGAGAGAAAATAAATGGGCTAGAGATGGGTTTTAGAGAGAACAGGAGTCTGGGTCCGTGCTGGGTTAAGTGCGGACGAACCAAGACAACCAACCCTCTTTTTACAGTGTCGGCTGAGTAGAGTGGAGGTAAGCGGTGAAGTAGGTCAAGTGAGGTAATTGGAGCCAGGAAATAGGAAATGGACAAGAGAGATGAGTGGCCTTTTGTGGGCTTAATTAAAGCCAAAAATAACAGGAACCTTGGTTTGACTCATAATGATCAATTCAAATGAAGTCCTACTACAAGAAAGAAAAATGATACCATTATTAAGAATCATAGAGGAGGAAAAAACCCTAATATTTAGATGTAAACTTATTCTGGAGAGAAATCTTATTCTGGAAAAGATACAGAATGTAAAAGAAACTCATAGTGCAGAAGGATTTATAATGGAAAAGCAAATCATTACTTTGGTGGATTGCAGAAGGGACTTATGTTGTGTAAGCTGGAGAAGAAGCTATGCTGAAGAAGAAGGGACTCAGTGTGTAGATGGGGCTCATCCTGAGCACAGGAGAAGGGACGTAAAGAAGGAAAAGTCATCTTAGGGCAGGGACTCATACTGCACATGAAAAGACTCACTGGGGAAATAGGGCAAGTATTAGAAAATGGTAAAAGGCTTGATCTGGAAAAGATTCAAGATGAAGATCTACTCTTTGTCTAAAAATGGTAAATTGTTGGATGTTATGGACATACTGGATAATGAGGAAAGTACTAGAGAAATAAGGAGAATGGACTCATATTCAGTACAACCTGTAGAAGGGACTCATAGCTGAGAAGAAAGGACTCACCCTGGAGAATGGGCTCATACTGGGTACTGGAAAAATGGACATATAATAGAGACATAAGTAGTTCTTCTAAATAAAATACTCATAGTTGAGAAGAAATGACTCATCATGGAGCACAGGGTTATACCAGACACTGGAGAAAGGGACATATAATAAAGAGTCCTCGTAGATAATGGTGTCATGTTGACAAATAAGTACTCGTCCTGGAGAATAGGGCAAGGCCAGGTACTGGAGAACATGATATATAATTAAGAAAGAAGTCCTCCTGGAGAAGACCCTCATATTTGAAAAAAAGACTCGTCCTTGAGAATGGGTACAAACCGGGTACTGAAGAAGGCAAATATCATTGAGAAGAGTTTTCCAAAATAAGGTTTTATAGTTAAAAAGAAAGGACTCACCCTGGAGAATGAACTTGTATTGGATATTGGAGAAAGGGACTCATAGAGGACAGGAGACATATACAGTATGCTGGAGAACGGAATAACAGAAATACCGAATAACAGAGATAATAGAAATGAAAAGAAAGAGCTGGAACTCATATTTGGGAAGGAATATGGAAATGCTGAATAAGAGATTCGTATTGAAGGAAGGTCATATTAAAGAAGGAAATCGTGTTGCTACAGTATAGGTATTATCCGATTCTGTCTTTAAATCATTGGTTGCACTGGTTGTAAAACATTGGTCGCACTGCAAATGCCATTAATGCGAACCTACCGGAGAGCTGGAGCGAGTCCTTGTGTCTATCACTTCCATCATAGTTGGAGGACGACCCGTCATCATCTGAATATGAGCGATTAGCATCACCCTGATGGAGCAATGACAGGAGACATATCAAGGGAGTGGAGTTAAATAGGACAAAGTACAAAAGGTTGTAAGGTTACTGCAACAGATCATTTGCAGGGCTATATAGTGTTTTTTTTTTTTTTTTATGCTATTAACAATTCTAGAGAAAAATCCAGCCTGGTTGCCTTGCCTCTGCTTGAAATCCCTCTACCAGAATGGCAACAAGTAAGTTAAAAAGCACATAGTTTCCAAACGTCATAAGAGCCACGAAATAAAGAGCTGCCAGAGGAGAGGTGGAGGCCATGCCATTATATAGCACTACATTCCAGTCCTCCTGAGTCAGGATCTGCAAGGGATACACATATAAACATATATTTAAATAGATGGTGAGTTTCTGATATAGTAATTGTGGATGTTTACTTGTAACATGAGTGCAATACCTGAAAAACAGTCACTATGGCCCATAATAGGGAGTCAAAGTTCTTCCTGTCAGGAACTGTGTCTCCAGCGTCTGTCTTCAAACTGAACTTACAGCCGAATATATGCATTCCCAAGATACTGGAATGAGAGAGATGTAAGGACAGCTACAGAAAGTGGCATTTGCACATCTTATTGTTAAAACTCGATCCATTTAACGGTATTTACCACCTTATTGACCTTTCCGTCATGCAGCTAAGCTTGAGCACACACACTACACTACAGGTGGATCTTCGATAATGATGTCCGTTGCTCAGATTTCACAGAGTAGGTTGGCTTGCTTTCCAATTTGACTAATTAAATTTATAATAAATGTTTATTAAGGTTTTATTTATTTATTTATTTATTTATTTATTTATTTTACTCGTACGTGACTACTATAACGTATACGTGTACATTTGTAGCATTAGGCATAACCTCTGAGGCTTGTACCTTTACAAACTTTTATTCTACACATTAGTTGATGGGATCGATAATTCTGGTTTTTTTTTTTAGTGAAGTGTTTCAAGTCAATTCACTCAGCTGAGCAGAATCAGCGAGTGAGTAAAGCGATTATGTTTGACGAGTTCATCAACAATAATTGAACATGGCTAAAAGCGATGAGGTTCTATTCACTGAGTGAGTCAAATGTGTTGATGGTTCGACACGTGCGGATTATTGACTCTCTGTTGGCTCATTACTCATTAGTTATTTTGTGCCAGTTAGAATTTCCAGGTTCATGGATATAGCATATAAAGGAAGACAAGCCAGTAGTTCAACACTAGTTCAATAGGTAGTTTATCGTCGCTGTCGGGCGGAAACCTTGTATGTCCAAATTTTGTCAATTTCACATATCGATGCTATTGGTCAGTCCCCACGTGGGTCTGTTATTTTTACAAGTTATTAACCAATCTAAAGTCTTGAAAATAGCTTGAGCGCAAATCTCATAACTCCATTGGACGCTTCAACTGTCCACCTCTTCCTCACTCCGTGGGAGAGCTTCGCGGCATATTTCTCCTCAAGAAGAGTCGCAACGAATCAACACGTCTTCTGAGGTAAATGTCTTCAAAACACTGGGCTCAAAGAAAAAAAAATCTTGACTCCCGCTAGTTCTGGTGCTCGTCTGAGGACAGGAATTTAGCGCAAGACAATCCACTGCAACGCGGACTAAACCCTGTGCACTGCAGATAAGGTACAGCGTTTTTTTAATTTCCTGAAAAATAACGGTTTTGGAGATATGAGGATTCCGCCTGACAGCGACGTTATATTAGTTGTTGTTGATATATTGGACCATGTGGTGTTTTGTGTTACAATGAAATGAAAGGAAAGAAAATTGATGAAGTCAAGTAACTTGGTAGGTAACAGTAGCTCAAATACCTTATAAATTCAAAATGGTGGATTTCCTAGTGTGAGATGAGTTAACGGCAGACACTTATTTTCAGGGATTTCAGTACAGCGTAACAGATATTGCGTCATCAGGTAGGCGTGGCCTAATTGATAATCCTAACCCTAACCATAACTGTAGTTTTTGGTTGTTTATTTGTTTTCTAAAATAAATCTACCTTTATGGCTGTGTTGTCCTTCGTAGTATGCTCTTTTTTTTGAAAGAAGGCGTTTTTCCAAGACCTCTGGAAACACGCCCACTTTACGTCATAGTAACGAAACTCCTGGAATTTAGTGCCTGCCATGAGTTAACATTTCCAATACCAGGTTATTGGAAAATAAAGCTGTATAATCTCACTTCTCTACATTTGCCATTGTGTGTGTGTGCGTGCGCGCGCGTGTGTGTGTGTGTGTGTATACTGAGAATAGGCTGTTATTTGTCTTTAGGTTTCTGGGTCATCATGACAGAACTAAGGGACCCAGAAGTAGGAAAAATGTGTAGCAATGAAACCAACCTTCAGGTCCCTGTAGCAGCAGGTGTGTGTGTGTGTATGCTACTGTATGTGTGTATGCTGTGTGTGTGCATTCCATGATCTGAGACAAATAGAGAAGAGCATGGACTCCATTTGTCTTCATCTCTCACCCAGTCACTACCCAATTTCTCCATCATCCTGTGTACATTTTTCCTCATTTCATTTGTTTCCTGTCCTGCCTCCTCATCAGCTTAATCCCATCAATCCTTTGACTGTTTCTGTTTCAGTCTCTTTCTTTAAATGTCTCTGTCCCTCTCACACCGATTGATGCTGGAAAACCCATTTTCACCTGTGCTGGAACTCTTTCAATTCTCAGGATTTTAACCAATCATCCACACCCACCTGAAGATGAAGATGAAGAGCATAAGCAGCATGCAGAATGTGGCCACGTTGTCCATGGTTTTCATCAAGACGACGAGTTGCCGGCGCAGTGCGGGCATGAAGCGCACCAGCTTTAACACACGGAGCAGCCTGAACGTCCTCAACACGCTCAGACCGCCGTCGGACTGTCCGACGATCTCACACACGCTGCGGAAAGAAAGAGACAACCAGAGACACTGAGAAGGAGGGAGGGATGGAAGAAAAGAAGAAGGGACGAAGAGATGAATACATCTATTCCAGTTAAAAACAGAGAGAGAAGGAAGGTTACAGAGATAGTAATACACAGATGGACAGTGGGCGTTAAGTATATATATATAAAAAAAAAGGAACAGGCCGCTAAATAAAAGAACGATATGGGTGGAAAATTCCAGACACAACTTGGGTCTATGGGATATGGCTTTTAATCTGTATAGAGATTGTAAATGAAAACATTTGGAAGATGATTGATTTGACAAATTGTGACTGACATTTTGCTTCAACAATTAGAAATAACAAAAAAATCTCAAGAATATAACAAGAATGAAATTATTATTATGTCGCTTTGTAGAAGCCAACATTCTGTTTTCCTATTTAAGCTTAGACGAAAATTTATAAAATTTAATGCGGCCTAGGGCTTTCGAGCCACATGCACCAAATTCGGATATGTTGTAGACCCTGGTCATTTGTTTAAAAAACAAATTTTTAAATTGGTGTACCGCCTGACCTTCCAGTTGTCCCGCAGCCCCGCCCCCAAAATATGCAAAATCAAAAAAACTTTTTACAACATGGACATGTGACATATCAAAACACTCAGAACAATGAGGGGAACTTCCTCACGTGTATTCTGATGACGTCACGTGACGTCACCTGATGTCACGTGAAAATAAAATATTTTGCACAACATGGGCATGTGATACAGTATATCAAAACACTCAGCCCAATGAGGGGAACTTCCTCAACTTCCCCAGCTTGCCTCCAAAAGTAACACTGACCCTTATGTCCACGGCCTTTGCGAATACTTGCCTCGTCAAAGCCAACATCAAAGTTTGTCGCGACGATCTTTACAAATCTAGTTTGCTTTTGAGTTTTGTTAATGTATAAATCAAAAAAGCTAAATTACACTTTACAAGTATGTTTTTTTTTTAATTCAACAGCATTTGTACTTTTTCCTCACAGTGTTCTCTGGGCCTAAGGATTAAGCTACCACTAGTTCAAACAGAACAGCCTTAACTCATTTTTTTAAAACTGAAGACTGCGATCATGGCTTCAAACCCAGCGATCGGATTGTTTAAGAATTCTGACATGAAGCTCAGATGAGCTTGAATCGTCTTATCTTATAATTATCACCTGGACTGGAACCGAGAGGAAGAGAAAACAGCTTTCAGCTTACTTTGATCCGAATATAACCGTCATAATGAGACCAGATTTAGCGTATAATACTTCAGGTGTTGTGCTTCGCCGATCGTGCTTCATTGTACATCCTCACCTCATTTCTACAGATTGTTTGCAGTGGCGCCCCCAGATTTTTTTTATAGTAGGCCACAGCAAATCTTGGGGTGGCACAAAAAAAAAGGAGGGGGGGGTTACAGCTACTCTGGTGGCGCCAGTTAATCTACAGTCTTTTTGGTGGGTGCAGCATGTGCTTCATTTTATTTATTTATTTATTTATTTATTTATTTATTTATTTATTTATTTTTCACTTCATGAACTATTGTGACTTTTCTATTATGCATTCAAATTCAAATCCATACTAGGGGTGGCCACAGGTGTGGCCAGAGTTTATACACTGGCCACCCCATGGGGGCGCCCCTGTGTGTTTGTACAGGAAAAAGTAACACAACCGAAGGATCTCTGACCCAATTTCCAAATAACCAAATTTCTGACAGCTGAGTTGCACCGAGTTTTGACTCTCACCTGATGATAACGATGATGCCGTCGAAAATGTTGTACGGGTTGTGCAGGTAGTTGAAACAGCCGAAGGCAGTCAGCTTCAGGATCATCTCCAGGGCAAACATGCTGGTGAAGACGATGTTGCAGATCTCCAGAACGTTAGTCAGCTCCTCGGGCTGAGAGGAAAATAAGTGTATAGGCGTGGAAAAAGAATGATTCAGGATTATTTTAGCCTCGTTCAATTTAACTGCCGGATGTTCTACAGAACCTTGGTGTTTCTTTTGATTCATTTTATAGCAGAACAAATCCAATATGCAGCATGTTGTCAGTTTAATAGGTACACCATATAGTTATATAGCAGGGGAAATTAGGGGAAGTCGTGGTCTAATGGTTAGAGAGTTTGACTCCTAACCCTAAGGTTGTGGGTTCGAGTCTCGGGCCGCCAATACCGCGACTGAGGTGCCCTTAAGCAAGGCACCGAACATCCCCAACCCCCACCCCCACCCCCCAACTTCCCCCCGGGCGCCGCAGCATAAATGGCTGCCCACTGCTCCGGGAGTGTGTTCACGGTGTGTGTGTGTTCACTGCTGTGTGTGTGCACTTTAGATGGGTTAAATACAGAGAACGAATTCTGAGTATGGGTCACCGTACTTAGCTGTATGTCACATCTTTCACTTTTCACTTTCACTTCACTTTCAAATATTAAAATCACAATTTTTCTGACAAATTCACATCTTTTGACTCTTTTTGACATTCCTAATATTTTATCCTAGCGATCACAGGATGAGAAAAGTCTGAGACTGAGATACGACGTCATACGACACTGTGTAATGATGAGATTGTCTGCATCCTTGATCCATGATCTTTCACTCACATTTTTTTTCTTTTGGTTAAATTTCATTTGCTTTTTCTCATCTTTGTGCACTGCCATTAACACGGATTTTGTAAATATCAGACTAAAAACTTAATTGATTAGCCTTAGGTCCATTTCGCTAATTATCCATCAACTTGATCAAAGCCGGTCATTTAGCATTTGAAGATATCACACTTAGCTAACAAGGTTTAAGACATTTCCAGGCAGACTTACTTCTTACCCAATGTCACCTTTTCAGGTGGGGGGATAGAAATAAAGCATAAATAAATACATTTTTTGGTCAAACATATTTCTGTTTTCTTAAAGTAGAGATGTTAAAGTAGAAACAAATAAAGAAAACCCCTAAAGAATTTAGCCACAATAAGGATTTGACAGGAAAGGAAAGGAAAGGAAGGAAGGAAGGAAGGAAGGAATGAAGGAAGGAAGGAAGGAAAAGGAAGGAAGGAAAAGGAAGGAAAAGGGGATTGAGTGAGGGAGCGTTAGGAAGGAAGAAAGAAAGAAAGAAAGAAAGAAAGAAATAAAGAAAGAAAGAAAGAAAGAAAGAAAGAAAGAAAGAAAGAAAGGAAAAAAGAAAGAAAGAAAGAAAGAAAGGAAGGAAGGCAGAAAGGATGGAAGGAAGGGACCAATGGAGGGAGCAAGGATGGAAGGGCAGAAGGAAGGAAGGAAAGAAGGATGGAAGGAAGGAAGAAAATGGGGATGGAGTGAGGGAGCATTAGGAAGGAAGGAAGGAAGGAAGAAAGAAAGAAAGAAAGAAAGAAAGAAAGAAAGGAAGGAAGGAAGGCAGGAAGGAAGGAAGGAAGGCAGGCAGGCAGGCAGGAAGGAAGGAAGGAAGGAAGGAAGGAAGGAAGGAAGGAAGAAAGGAACTCTTCTTCCGAACAAATTTACATTTACGGCATTTTGGCAAATGACCTACTGTATGTAAGCCTGTTTAATTCCTGTGCTTTCACTTTTCTCATTATCTCACAGAACTCTCACCACACACCCAAAGCACTTGGAACTTATTCAGGGTGTGCACAATGAGAAGAAGTTACCTTTGATAAGATGCATTCACTGTTAGTCAGAGAAAAATGAAAAAACTAAGAGCACAAGAAACATCAAAACCCTAAAAAAACCCCACACCTAAAATACTGATGGTCCCTGTTTAAGTGCTGTTCAGAAGCTCCTGGCTTCTGATAAAGATCTCATTACTGTGAATATAATCTTCGGACACATGAATTCCGCAATCAATCCCCTTTGTCGATTAGACAGAGCAAAGGTTTAAGAGGGTCACCATGTGCTCGCTTAGTAACCTACAGACATACAGGGTTGATAAAAGGATTTGAACAGTGCTTCAGGTAGAATTAGGACCTTCATCAGTACTGCTAATGACTGATTACAATTAATCCAAAATGGAGAAAATGAACAATATTTTGTTTAAAGAGATATGAAAGTCGTCACTAATCTAAGCTGGTTGTTTTATTTATTAATCAAATGAGCACAATTTGGAAAATAGATTCAGAATCTATCTAGCTGCCTCCTGCCTGCCTGCTGGTCTATCTATCTATCTATCTATCTATCTATCTATCTATCTATCTATCTATCTATCTATCTATCTATCTGAGTCTGCCTTTCTAACTCTATCTATCTATCTATCTATCTATCTATCTATCTATCTATCTATCTATCTATCTATCTGCCTGCCTGTCTGCCGTTCGATCGATCGATCCATCAATCAATCGACCTATCTATCTATCTATCTATCTATCTATCTATCTATCTATCTATCTATCTATCTATCTATCTATCTACTATATCTATCTATCTATCTATCTATCTATCTATCTATCTATCTATCTATCTATCTATCTATCTATCTATCTACTGTATGTTAGTTTATAACAACAGAAAACAGAAACCAAAAGTATGTAAATGTGTACAAAAACTCTTACTCTGAGGGATAAAAATGTGTGTGTGTGTGTGTGTGTGTGTGTGTGTGTGTGGTATTAGAAGAGAAAGCAGGTGTGTTTTTTGTGTTCTTTCATCATTACTAACAAATCCACCCTTAAGATTGTTACAATCAAGCCAAGCGAGTCGTGTGTGTGTGTGTGTGTGTGTGTGTGTGTTTGTGTGTGTGTGTGTTTACCTGCTCATGATGTTCGATGCCCATGCTGATTGTATTGATGAGAATGGCAATCATGATGCCTCGGTTGAAGTATTTGCTCTCTACAATTCCCCACAGTTTAATCCTGATCTCTATCCACAGCTCTTTACACTTTCCCTTACACACCCGCTCGTCCTTCTGCTCTCCTGATTGACCAGCATGTCCATCTGTGTCCTCCAGTGCACCCTCCTCTGCCTCTTGTTTGACCACCATCCCTGAGGGACCTGCACCATCTCTGAGAGACAGGGCCATGCAGTGAGGACAGTCCTCGGAGACGGGGGGTGAAAAAACGTCAGAACTTTCCGAAGGAGGCCGGTTAGGCTTTGTGTGATGGGGACATTGGGAAACTTGGGCTAAAATAAAAAAATAAAGCAATGATTTAAGTATCCAGCATATCACCAATCACCAATCATCCATCTATCCATCCATCCATCCATCCATCCATCCATGTAACCAGGTCCAGGTCATGTACCCACCATCTATTAGTCTTATATTTATACATTCATCTTCATTATACATTCATATTCTGACCTTTTCATGCATCCATCCAACCATTAATCCTGTTATACATCCATCCATCCATATGTCCATCTATTGCCATTTCTTCACATCTCTCTATCCATCCATCCATCCATCTCTCCATTTATTGCCATTTCTTCACACATCCACCCATCTCTCCATTCATACTTTTATCCATCCCTCCGTTCATCCAAAAATGCATCCATCTGGTAAGATTCCTCCATCTTTTCTTTTGTCCTACCTTCTGCCTTCTTTCTCCTTTACACCTTCCTCACTTTTTTCCTAGTTCTATACATTTTCTTTCTATCTATCTATATATATTTCCATCCATCCATCCATCCATCCATCCATCCATCCATCCATCCATCCATCCATCCATCTTATCCTATTCATTTCCTCATATTTACCATCTTTACCTATTCATGTACTCATTCATCCTTTATCCTTTGTCTTTCTCAATACTCACTCATTCCTCCCCAAACATATTAAATACTTATCCATGGATTTCCTCATTCATACTTCTGTCCACTCATCCACATACCCCCCTCACCCTGATGTTGCCTTCTTTCTCCACCATTGACATTGGTTTGTGACTGGGTAGGTGTGGTCTGCCGTGGGCGTGGTCTCAGTGCCCTGAAGAAGGCAGCGGACCGGCGACGGGCTTTACGCAGCACGTGACAGGTCAGCTGAAAGAGCTCCTCATAACAGTCTCCCGGCTCTGCCAGCGATGCCAATGTGCTAGAGGACAGACAGCGGGCACGCTGCTCCTGCATCAGCTGGTGTTCCCGTTGTTTCGTCTCAGAGAACTGAGTGGCTATGACCACGAGGCACAGATTAATCATGAAGAAAGAGCCCACCTGATGAATAAAAGGGAAAGAGTGAGAGCGAATGACAAAAAAAAAAAAAAAAATCAATTAAAATGAACTGTTAATAGTAAACACTCTTATTTACTGTTGTTTTTCGAAGGAAAGAAAGAAAAAGAACAGACAGACAGACAGACAGACAGACTGACAGAGACCAAAAGAAAAAATTAAAAGAGACAGAGAAGACAGAAAAAGAGGGGGAAAGAGATACTGAATGTTATATAAAACGAGAGAATGAAATGCAGAGAGACAGAAAAAGTGACAGGGAGAGAAATAAAGTAAGACAGAAGGAAAAAGGAAAAGGAAAAGAGAATAGCTGTGTGAGACAGGAAAAAAAAAAAAAGAGGACAACCGTCTCAACAGCATCGATAAAGATGAGCCAGAGAAGAGACGACACCTGTTCAAGTGTCTTCCGTAGTAAATAAAGAAGATTAATGAACCACATTGACAATCCTGGGAAGATATATCGAGTGATGGAAGGATGACACAAGGAAAGTAATAAAGAAAAGAAAATAATTTTATTTGTATAAAAAATGTTCTTTACAGGTCATCTGTTTGATATGGGATTTGTAAGTGTTGTATCTGAGTAACACAAAAAACTAATCCAATCTTTATCTAATTTAGTGATATCTAATCAATATTTAATCTTTACCTAGAGATAATACTTAAGGTCTGTAATTAAAATTATCGGATGAATATCTGGATTTAAAAAACGCGATCGTTTGACGTTTCATTGAGCCAGGACATCTAATCTGACAGGACATCTAATCTGACAAGACATCTAATCTTACTCTTGAGATTATTGTGAATTCTTGCCAATCATTCCATGTCAAGCGAGGTCTGAGTATTATTATTACTATTATTAATATTATTATTAATCCTGGCTGCCTTGTTGTTTCTTTCACCCATGCCATTGTCCTTGATATTGTCTTTGGATTGCCCTTTTGTCTGTTTGCTCCTACCTAACAGTGTACTAAACAGTGCATGACTTTACCGAGTCCCTAGAAAATCCTTTCAGTAAACCTGATGCAAATGGATCTGATCTCATTATTACACAGCTTCTTTTAACCTTGATTTTTTTTTTCCCATTCAATTATTTTGCTTCAATGCATAAATCAATACGCTGCTCTTTTTTTGTGTGTATAAACTGGACTTTCATCAGCTAATCACAAGAAGGCGCAGACTTTGTGCTTTAAAAACACCGTTAAAAATACATGAATTAAATGAAAATATTCAAATATTATATATTTTTTATTGTTTCTGCTAGTTTTAATAATTAATATTTTGTATGAATGAATTCAAAGCGGGGTGGGGGGGGTGGGGGGGACACACGAGCACATTCGCCTCACACCTCCAGGGTTTGGGGTTCGATTCCCGCCTCCGCCTTGTGTGTGTGGAGTTTGCATGTTCTCCCCGTGCCTCGGGGGTTTCCTCCGGGTACTCCGGTTTCCTCCCCGGTCCAAAGACATGCATGGTAGGTTGATTGGCATCTCTGGAAAATTGTCCATAGTGTGTGATTGTGTGAGTGAATGAGAGAGTGTGTGTGCGCCCTGCGATGGGTTGGCACTCCGTCCAGGGTGTATCCTGCCTTGATGCCCGATGACGCCTGAGATAGGCACAGGCTCCCCGTGACCCGAGATAGTTCGGATAAGCGGTAGAAGATGAATGAATAACTAACTAAATAAATAAATATAAAAAAAAAAACAGCCAAGGCAAATTTTTTAAATAATCTGGAAATAATTAAAATTAAAAAAATAAATAAATAAAAATAATAGTAGTAATAATAATAATTCTACACTGTTTTGTTAAAAAGACTTTATGTTTTCTTAAAATTTTAATTTTAAATGACCCGAGAGTATTTCGGATAAGCAGTAGAAAATGAGTTAGTGAGTGAAAAGTTTATTTTGGGATAAAAATATGTACTATTTCTTCCAACTTTCTTTGTATAAACATCAAACCAAATCCAACTACATCATCCTGCTTCTTTCTAATGTATGCGAATTTCTCATGAGAGGTGGCTGTGTGTTTTAGTTAACAAGACATTTCTAAAGCTTGTTTTATACCAGAGGCTTCGCAGCATGACAGACAAAGAGAAACATTTCTGCAGTGCTTTTGTTTTTATGCAGGTGGTAAGTCAAAAATGTCACGGGTGTGTTCTTTGTACATGCCTTCACAGTAGAAAGCTGCTTGTGGCGACAAAAAAAAAAAGGTTGAAGCATGAAATTGAGCTTTGTGCGTGCACTGCGGGTTTAAAAACCTACATTAATGTCAACGTATTCATACAACTATGAAACAAAACAATAAAGACAAACACAACTTCGGTCTCATGTTTGCTCTTCTTTGTCCAAGTAGATACTACATGCTATTAGCTGCAGAGTTTGTGCCACTTTTTTTGTGTTTTTTTAGGGGGAATCTGGGTTGCTTCGTTTTTACAAGAAAGTCACAAAACAGCGTTAGGGAAATTTAGATGAAAATTTAAATCCCTAATGGAAAAACCAGAAGTAACGGTGCGGAAACTCTCTGAGACGACATGATGAAGGAGCTGTGAGAGGAACCAGACTCCAAAGGGAACCCGTTCTCTTCTGGGTAACACCAGACAGTGAGATTATAAATCATTACAGTATACAGCTGTAGAATAGTAAAAGAAAACAGTACTAAAAGTGTTGAAAGGATTTCAGTAGAAGCATAATGTGAAATTTTCTTAATTGTCTTATAGTCTTAGAAGTTACAGCAGCGAAAAATTCATTTCCCTTATTTGTTCAATTGGCTAGGGGGGGCATAAACTTTTGTTTAGATTGCTTCTCATGACCACTGCTTTGTTTCGATCTTATAACAACTACAGCTTAATTTCCGATGAGTTCCATGTAAATGAAGTCACACACTAGTTACAGGTCTATGTTTACATTGTATTTTATCATTATATGATTTTTTTTTCTCACATTATTGTGCCTTTAGCATATCTTCACCCTGGCATGACTGAGACCTGGATCATGCCCAAAAATAATTTGCAAATCCCAGAAATGGAGATTTAAACCTCTTGCGTCATCTCATCTTAAAATCGAACCCTTTGATTCTGTGAGTTTACTGAAACCTCACTCATTATTCGTTATAATATTATCTATTGCTTGGCATTTGCCCCATTAAAAGAGCTGGACATTCTTCTTAATCTTTTACCTTCTGACATGACCTTAGTCACTCTTCTTGGAGACTCTAATCTCTCTCAAGTCATCACCTGACATCCACTAACTTTCCTCTGACAAACAAGTGAGGTAACATTCTGGATTGGATCTTTAGCATCAGGTGACCTACATCACTGAACTACATCAAGGGAATACATTAAATTTCCTCTTCCAATTCTCAGATAATCACTTTGTTCCTTTCACCCTTCCTCACCTTGTCAACAACCCCTACATACAGTACCCCTACTGCCTACCTTTCATCTTATCATCAATCACAGCAAGGCTGAGCTGCTTGTATCCCTGAAGATTTGTCCCCTTGTCAATATCTTACCATTTCTCAGCACTGAGAACCTTCACAGCAATAAGATCCAGCCATTTCTCTCCACTGAGGATACTCAGGTACATGTTCAGGCCCTTCTTAGCTAGAGACTTGATTACTGAAACTTGCACTTGGCCGGTCCTCTCCTGCATGCTATCAGGCCCTTGAGACACGATCCAGGTCCCACATCACCAGATTGATGTGTTTGCACCATCAGACTTTAAACACTTATACTTGCTTACTAAGCTCTAAGCTAACCAAAAGCCAAAGCCAAAAATTGGCCCCCTATCCCTCATGGTACAAGGCAGACATGCATCAAGACTTTTCTCTGTACTGACACCTTCACACCACAAAGAGGTTCGTCAATTACTTACACCTCGTGATTGGACTACTGTAACCTACACCAGCCCTCTCACAACTGAAAGCAATTATCAAATCGACCTCTGATTCATGTTCCCTTTGACCCACCAGCAATGCTCCACATGACCCACCATCCCTCAAATCTAGCTTTGTATTTTGTTCCCCTGGAGCCACAGTCATGACTTGACTTGACACCTCATCCCTTAAGGTACAAGGAAGACTTGCATTAAGATTTTCTCTCCAATAGCACCTTCACAACATTAGAAGGAGGTCCTTCAGATCTTTTCAGAGTTGTCGTCTTGTGATTGGACAAAACCAGCACTGTATATTATTTCCTTTGAGCCACCTCTATCTCTCAAGGTACAAGTATCAGAACATTCATCAGAACTTTGCTCTGTCCTGGCACCCAGATGGTAGAATGGATTTCCTTTTGGCTTTCTTCCGTACAGCTAAATCATCGGGTGTCTTCAAATGAAGATCTACGTCTTCACTAAGCACAGAAAACCTACTCTGGAGAACTATACTGTACCTGTACCTTTCATACTGCTCTCTAACAGGGTTTTGGCTTATTGGTATTGTAGTAGACTGTGACCTATTTGTTATCCTAGAGTAAGGATATATTTTGTGATGGAAACTACTGTAAGTCCAAGGGATAAGGATGTGGAATGGATACAGCTGATTCTCAAATGCTGTAAGTGTACAGTAAATGTAGACTAAGGGGCTTTTTACACCTGGTCACTTTGTGCGTTTTCTGTGATCCGATAGCTATCCGATTGTAAAAATCGTTTTCAAGACGTATATTAATCCGATGGTTCAAACCATTTCAGGAGGTGGTCTGGGACGCATTTCAGATGAAACTGGACAGGTGTAAATTAGTGTTAATTTCGTCACCTATTTTTAATTTAGTCTTAGTCTTAGTCTTGTGCCAAATGTCCTTGTTAGTTTTAGTCATATTTAGTCATTCACATATCTTTTTTTGTTAGTCAAGTTTTAGTCGACTAAAAGTCTAGTCATTTTAGTCTAGTTTTAGTCAAAAGAAAACTCAAGGTATCTTAGTCAAGTTTTAGTTGACTAAAAGTCTTTTAATTTTAGTCTAGTTTTAGTCAAAAAATTGTAGTGTTTTTTAAAATAGCACATTATTACTGAGATTATTACTGATAATGTGGTTCACATATGTTTCACTTGAACTTGACTGCACATCACATTTTTTACTTTATTGATACTGATTTTAATCGTAATGTAAAGACCGGTCATCGGGACATAAGCTGTCATGTACAATAAAAGAGCCTGCGCAGTGACAGGAAATATAATTTAACACAAAAAAAGCCTAGACCAGGGGTGGACTTGCGCTCCGGAGTTTTTTTTTGAGCGGCGTGTGGACAAATTGTTTCTATGCACACACTAAACAGCGCGAAGCCGCAAACTCGTTGTGAATATTTTAAAGGCGTAACAGCTGATGAAAAAGCAGAGACAATTGTAGACGAAAATGAAGAGAGATTTTATCTTACTTTTTATTTTATACAAAACATTTTCATCTCGTCTGTTTTCGTCAACAATAATGCATGTTAATTTAGTCTTAGTCAGCGGTTTTGGACAGTGGTGCCGTCTTGTCATCGTCTCGTCTTAGTGATGAAAAAAAAAAAGGTTGTTGACGAACATATTTCGTCTCGTCTCGTCTGACGAAATTAACACTAGTGTAAATGAATGTGGTTGTTCAAGCCACATACGTCAGCGCTATACTCCTCCCAAACGGAAGTACGTCACTCGCAAGTGACTCATGAGTCGTGCATCGCGCCAGAAACAAATAACATGGATGACACGCAGGCACTTATTGCTCTTTGGAGCGATGAAAGCGTCCAACAAAAGCTTTGTAAAACATATAGAAACAAAAGTATATTTAAGTATATACACCAAAACGTGTTCCATTTCAATTACCCCAGAAATTATGTAAAATATATTTGCATTTTGGGCGGGAGTAGAAAGATCGGATCGATATCCGATTCGCTGAGACGCATTTATGTGGCCTAATGTAAATGGAACAGTTTTAACAAATCAGCTAGCTATCGGATCAGAGAAAACACATGAAGTGACCAGGTGTAAAAAGGCCCTAAATGTTAGGAAGATACCTTTTTGAACTGTGCAGTTCCCGTTCCTAACAGTTCCTTAAAAGGCTGCAGTCACCAGAATGGCAACTTAATATAATTTAATATCGTCTTATCGTCATCTACTCGATTTAAAATAGACGTCAGTGGGCTGTCAAGTTGACCACTTGATGGAAACTAAAGTGAAGAACCACTGCTTGGGATTTCTTGTGAGTGTTACTGGCATAAAAGGCACAAGTCTATGTGTACACATATGTGTGTCTATGTGTGTATTTGCTCATGACTGCCTCTGTGTGCTTCGACTACACACACTATTACTGCAGGAGTGGAATGAAGTGATGACCGAGGTTTATCTTTGTAATGCATTCACACTGTGAGAGGTCTGTATATGTAGGCATCTACTTGTCTGTCAAGGGTGTGTGGATTTTTATGAAGCATATGTTTGTGTGTGTGTGTGTGTGTGTGTGTGTGTGTAAGAGAGAGCTATGACTGCCTCTTATCTGTGTTTCACTTGCAAAACGCTACAGTTGGAGATGAAGTGGGCGATAGTAAAGATCTATTACTCTGTCATTGCTGTATGAGGATAGGTGTGTGTGTGTGTGTGTGTGTGTGTGTGTGTCAGTATTTGTGTGTGGAGGGGTGGTACATATCTAAGATATCTAGCTTTATGAATAGTCAAATGAAGATGATTGCAGTATTGAAGATGACAGCAGTATTGTTTGATTTTGGTTAACAGCAGCTCTGACTACGGTGCCAGTGGTAAAAATTTACATTAAAGCACTTGTTCATCCTTTTTTCCCATAGTACAGGAAATTGTAAAGGACTTTCTATTTTATCAACAAATATATTTAAAAATGAATAGAAACATTGATATAAATAATAATTATATATTATATTATATAATTATATATAAGTCATTTCCAAAATGAAATGTAAATATAAATGGATAAAAAGTATGACAACATTAATTGTAATGATTGGAGAATTGCTGTGAAAAGAAAGAAAAAAAGAAAGAAAGAAAGAAAGAAAGAAAGAAAGAAAGAAAGAAAGAAAGAAAGAGGAGTGTGTATGCGCCCTTGGGCCAGCTCTACCCATCGTGTAGAGAAATGGCAAATGTGTTCAATTTCTCTTCAATGCATTTAAAACAACCTGGAGGTTTTTCATATTAATGTGAGCAATTATGAATAGGACAGTGTGTGTATGTATGTGTGTGTGTGTGTGTGTGTGTTAGCCTTAGCTTAAGATTCATGTCAGATACATATCCAGCCATGCAGAAATCACTTTAGATTCATCTCATTTTAAAAACGGAACGCATTCCTCCCTTATTTTATCAGCCTGAAAATATTTATCTCCCATTTTCTGTTTTAATAAATGTAGCTGTTGACACACTGCTGACTTTTAGCTCATGATGACATTGACTAGCTACAGTACATATTACACATTCCAAGGAAGAAAACCTCGAGTGAGCTGCATGCCCCGAGTTGACATTTTCTGACATTTGGAGGCAGTGAAAGTTTAAGCCCTGTAATGTGTCACTGGAGGGTTTTCGTTCTGGACTGTGCATAAATTTAAAGACAGTCAAGACACCTTATTCTGATTCATTGTAAGCTTATGATTATTGCTTGATTAAGTCAAGAATAAATACTCTGATGTTTACATGATTCAGAACAGACTGTTTGTGTCATCTAAAAGCTGGAATTTACATAAATAGCATATATACAGTAACAGAATCAGCGTTCAGCCTGCACTTGTAAACAGCCGTCTACAGTAATCTTAATTAAGAAATAAATCATGACGGACCATGCTTTATAGGAAAATAATCAACAATGCTTCAGGTTGATTATTTGCCAATTAAAATCAAGTCCTGGTGTGTTTTATTCCTCTTAATATACAGGAATTTAGTACAAAAACAACTTTTTTAATATATTGATTGTTCTTCAAACTCCAGAAATCTCTGTGTATAATGTTACTAAAGAATCAATAACCTGCAATATCAGAGCAAGCGCATTAATATCGTCGCTGTCGGGCGGAAACCTCGTATGTCCAAATTTGGTCAATTTCATATTTTTTTCATATATCGATGCTATTGGTCAGTCCCCACGTGGGTCTGTTATTTTTACAAGTTATTAACCAATCTAAAGTCTTGAAAATAGCTTGAGCGCAAATCTCTTAACTCCATTGGACACTTCAACTGTCCACTTCTTCCTCACTCCGTGGGAGAGCTTCACGGCATATTTCTCCTCAAGAAGAGTCACAACTAATCAACACGTCTTCTGAGGTAAATGTCTTCAAAACACTGTGCTCAAAGAAAAAAAATCTTCACCCCCACTAGTTCTGGTGCTCGTCTGAGGACAGGAATTTAGCGCAAGACAATCCACTGCAACGCGGACTAAACCCTGTGCACTGTAGATAAGGTACGGCGTTTTTTTAATTTCCTGTAAAATAACGGTTTTGGAGATACGAGGATTCCGCCTGACAGCGACGATATACAACCTGCAGCCAGAACCACTGTTGTAAAAAAAATCCTCAATCAAATCCTTCTGGTCAAGAGTCATACTATAAACTACAAATAGTTCAATTCAACAGAAACCCCAAGAGTAAAGAACTACAGCACGCTGCACCATTTTCCTCCATGATACAGAGTGATATATAATGTGTATTCCAACATCACTAATCCTTATTCACGTGTCTCCCCTAACACCTTTTCCTTCCGTCCTATAGACTGATGCGCTAGCCATTACCCCACAGCTTTATTCCCTTCATTTTCCACAGCTAAAGAGAGACAGGTTGAGCGTCACTCTTGTTCGATCCTGAAGATTAAGCCTCCCAGGTGAGCAGTGAGGCACAGAGTGCCTGTGAGATACTACTAAGTGTGTTTGTGTGTGCATGTGTGAGTCCCTGAGTCCCGGTTTGGCTTGACATGAGGCAGCTTGCTGAGACATGACTGATGTGTTCAATTTCGACCTACGGCTTGCACATTTAAAACAGCAAACTTGCACACCTCATGTATTAATGTGAATGATAATGAAGGATCACTGCAAAGTATAGAGCTGTTCAGAGCTGATTGGTGATCTATCAGGCAGAATATATCCACTTAATACACTTATACCCTTTGGACATCAACCAAGGTGAACTTTAAAGTTTCCCGTAGTTTTAATGTACCTTAAAATGACTTAAGGCCTAAGGCCTGACCAACTGAAGAGCCTTTGCTACAAGACAATTTCCAAAAGAAATGAAATAATGTTTATTATAATTTAACAGTTTATTTTAAAATATATATTTGCAATTGCAATATTATATACATTATGCAACACATTTTAGGATCGCTGCCTCTTATTCACATACACACATTATTATTATTATTATTATTAGTAGTAGTAGTAGTAGTAGTAGAAGCAGTAATAGTAGCTAAATAACTTTCTTTCTTTCTTTCTTTCTTTTTTCTTCATTTATTTATTTATTTACTTATTCATTTATTCATTCATTCATTCATTTTCTACCGCTTATCCGAACTAGCTCGGGTCACGGGGAGCCTGTGCCTATCTCAGGCGTCATCGGGCATCAAGGCAGGATACACCCTGGACAGAGTGCCAACCCATCGCAGGGCGCACACACATCTCACTCACACAATCACTCACTCTCTCTCACTCATTTTCTACCGCTTATCCGAACTACCTCGGGTCACGGGGAGCCTGTGCCTATCTCAGGCGTCATCGGGCATCAAGGCAGGATACACCCTGGACAGAGTGCCAACCCTTCGCAGGGCGCACACACATCTCACTCACGCAATCACTCACTCTCTCTCACTCATTTTCTACCGCTTATCCGAACTACCTCGGGTCACGTGGAGCCTGTGCCTATCTCAGGCGTAATCGGGCATCAAGGCAGAATACACCCTGGACGGAGTGCCAACCCATCACAGGGCACACACACTCTCATTCACTCACACAATCACACACTACGGACAATTTTCCAGAGATGCCAATCAACCTACCATGCATGTCTTTGGACCGGGGGAGGAAACCGGAGTACCCGGAGGAAACCACTGAGGCACGGGGAGAACATGCAAACTCCACACACAATGTGGAGGCGGGACTCGAAGCCCCAACCCTGGAGGTGTGAGGCGAACGTGCTAACCACTAAGCCACCGTGCAAATATTTATATATATATGCACTGTGAGATATGCATCTCGCTCTCACATATATAGGGAGAGAGGGAGAGAGAGAGAGAGAGAGAGAGACATCATATGAACTGAAATGCTGCTGAACACCTCAGTGTATCAGAAATTCTTATAGCATCAACTACAATTTCGCTTTGGCCCTAAGTAGTTTAATTAAGTACTACAGCGCTGATGGATTTCGGATGTCACACCTGCACCACCCACATTAGCATAATTCTGGCCATGAAAATAGCAAATAAGAGAGAACAGAAAAGAACTGGCTTACGCCCAACCAAATTAGCAACAAGTCGGTGTTATACCAGCAAATTACACCTATGCCTGAATGTAAATCAAGCCCTGAACAATACCGTTCTAGAAGCATCCTGTCCTACAACATTACTGTATGTCACAATGACGATAATTACAAGATGACAACTAGAAGGTTATACTTAAAGCTGGTCGTGTCCACAGACTTGCCAATTAGTACCTGCAGTTGCAAGACGCCCAATGCTAAGATGGATACGCTGAGTGTTTCTATAGCTGGCGGTGTGTTAACCATGTTTAAGTATATTACGTTTACTTACAGTGAGGCCAATTTTCATGCCATAGGTGCTGTATACAATTAAAACCATTGAGCGTGTTATCTGGTTGTCGATAGCTAACTAACTGAGGTGGAGTTCCCAATGATATGATAAGGAACATATGTTTTTGAGATAAGTTTTTTCTCACAAAAAAGAATGAAAAGCATTTACCCCTTTTTTTTTTTCTTTTTTCTTTTTTTTTTTTTTATCAGAGGCCAAGAAATGGAATTTCCACCCGTTTTTGCTGTTCCCGTGTTCAGCATTGAACATCTTTGTCAAATCACGCTCCACAGCGGTGGTTAATATGAAGCTCATATGAAATTACACACTCAGAGCTTTGAGAATTTGTAAGAGGTTTTTTTTTTATAAGTATTTCTGTTTTTTTTTTTGTCTACTAGAGGCAATATATTAATTAAAAGTAAATAGTGATATCAAACTCATTTCTGCTCTCTGAGATGTCTCAAGTGCTTGTTCATGAGCATCTAAAATATGCGTAACTATTAAAATTCTGTGTAAGGTTATCCCAACAGAGGAAAAAACATCTCACACTGGAAAATAACAAAGTCCTGACTCAATTTGATCTCAGAGTTTCAGCGATAAAATCATTCATTTGTTTATACTGCTTGAAAAGTTCTGATCAATGTGAGGAAGCGCCATCTTCACTTACTATGATTAGAAGGATGAAGTAGATGAAGTTGTAGAAGGAGTGCGCATCCATGACATAATACATGATCTCCACCCAGCCCTCCAGAGTTATAACCTAACACACACATTAACACAAAGAGATACAAAGCCATTCATGAAAATTCTTATTCATCTGAGCCAAAGTGCTTGCCAGAGCTTTTATAACAGATGAAAGTGCTTCAGATTGTATAGTTTTGTTTCACTAAAAGCTCTTTGTTATGTGTTTTCCTGTGCTACTGCCTCAACTGTGATATTCCTTACATCAAGTCTATTGCGATTTACGTGTTTAGTCTTTGTTTGTTGTTTGCTTTTATCATGCTTTGCGATTCTGTGCGCCGCTGACTGACTGTATTGTATTATTCACATCCGCACTTACAGCGAGGTGTCTGGAATGGCAGGAAGCATGAGAACACCCTGATGCTTTCAGCAAATCAAACTAGCTTAGCTTATTTAGCACTTGCCTTGTAATTGCTTTGCAAATTATTGGAACAACATTTAGCAGCTGCTGGCCACTTAAAGGATATTAGGTATAATTTAAAAAAAATGCTTTTATTGACGGTTTAGTTCCACAAAGGTGGAAACAATAAATTAATTAATTAAAATAATAATAATAATAATAATAATAATAATAATAATAATAATAATAATAATAATAATAATAATAATAATAATAATAATAAGTGCTACAGCACAGATTAAGCAAGTTTTTTTTTTTTTTTTTGTTCTCAACTCCAAAGACCTCATAATGTTGTAGGTCTTTTATCTGGATCCTAAATATTTTGCTCATTCATCTTGCCAGAATTGTTTAATCTGAATACAGACGATCTTCTTACTGATTTATAAAACGATTGAGGGATGGGCTTTGCCTGGGATATTGGCTTTTATGGTGTTCTCAGTGTCATTGGTTTCCTAAAAGGTGAACCTTCATCCCAGTCTACAGTCTCCTGCAGACTGCAGCAGGATTTTCTTCTAGGATTGCTCCTATATTTGGCTTCTTCCATCTTTCCCTCAACTCTGACTAGTTTTTCAGAGCTTACTGATGATGAGATGATGTGAATTATGGGGTTTCTGGCCAAATCCGCACTTTGTGCTGGAGCCAAAAAATTTAACTTTTGCCTTATCAGACCCAAGAAGCTTTTCCACATGTACACAGAATCTCATTTATCCATGTTTAATTCATTTTTTGCCAATCTTTCTTCCATATATCCTAGCATTGTTGAGTGTCCAGGTGAGGGTTAGGGTTAGCTTAGCAACTTTTTCCATCTGAGCTTTCTATCCCTCCAACTTCTTCAGAGTTTATAGCCTCTGACTATAATTCTATCCTTACCAAAGTAAAGTCTTCTGGGTTTTTTAATAACATTTTTAATAACAGATAATATGTTGCTTTGTACACTAGTTGGTCCTTATTTCTCACAACTTGATTCCATGGATTATTATTGATATTTTGATTATTTGCTTATTAGTCTGTATGAATTTAGGTTTTGGAGATTTTCTCTACTTGCTGGAATTAATTCAAGTAATTATGGGAGTTTTGATGGCAAATGTTTTCACCAGAACTGGTTAAGGTATTTTGTACAATAAGAGGGTAAATACTTATAGTAGTGTGTCGAATCATTAGATGTAATCCCAATTAAATACATTTTACTTTAAGCTTGTAAAACTACAAAATGTGTGTTAGGCTAAAAAAAACTGGCCTGGAGTGCTTTATTTGGATCTTTCAATGGGATAAAAGGATTGTTTGCTGTTGATTCAAGTGTTTTCAGCAGTCATTATTAGATTATATACAGTATATAGCTTAACATTTAACATTAGTTTTTAATTTAAGGTTTTTTTGAGGGACAGGAATAAAAGAAATTTACAAATATAAAGAAACTACATGCCCATGCCCACCTGAAAGATCACGATCCATGCATAGCCAATGTTGTCAAAGTTAATGGCACCCTTGTGCGGGTTGGAGTATCCTGTGCGGCACTGCGTGTAATAGCGGTTCCAGTTGACACAAAGGCCTGGAACAGCACCCATACTGGCATTCAGCAGCGGATCAGCTGGCAAGCCCAGAGTCTGTAGGTGAAGAGCATCTTCCACATCTAAACAGCACTCACGGCCTCCTTCACGTCGTGCTGGGACATCGTTGCATGACATGATTCCGTTATCCTGAGGCAACGAGCAAATGAAAGGCCGCTCATCTTCCTCATCAGGGGAGTAGTAGGGAGCAGGCAGAGCCATTCCTGTTGAACTGTGAAAGAGAATTTATAGACATAAAAGTAGGTAAAATATTTAAGTCGGTTTTAAATACAGTAAACGTCTTAGCATCTGTTAACAATGTGTACACCTAATACAAGCCAGTTTATACCCTATAAACCCTTGCCTACTGCCACTTTAAAATGAAAAGAGGAAGTCCGGGTTTTAAGGAGTTAAAAGAAACAATGGAACTCAACAGATTAACTTGTGTATTCGAAACTATTTAGTTCCTCATAAACTACCTCATAAAGTTCTAAGTTTATCGTATAACAGCAGTTAAATAATTGTTTTAACTTTTTTCAAAATTATAGTTGACCCACTTTTCTCTTTAATACTATTACAGCTGCTATGACAGTTTGTACAAATATTGAGAAAAGAAATGTAGCCTACAGTTACTTTGGGATGCAGTGGAAAGTAGAACTGGCAGGATCTTTGTCACGCATAAATATATCTGTTTATTTCAGGATCGTTGCATAGGTTAATTGCATAAGAACAACTTGGAAGTGCAGTTACAAAACAGCTTTAAAACAATCTGTTATTCCACAAGAAAGTGTGGACTAGACTTTGAGAGAAACCTGTAATGTCTGATTTTGTTGTGCATTAACAGAATACAAAAAAAATCTATTTCTGACCATTTTTCCAACCTAAAAAACATCTGTTTAAACGTTTGAATACAATTTCAAGCAACAACATTATCATATTTTGCAAGATTTCTTTACTTATAATGAATTGTATTTTATTTCTATATGAGTAACCGAGTGATTTTTTTTTTAGTCTATAATTTATGCAACAGGGTTCTACTTTCACTGCAACCTCATCTGTCAAGAAAAATAAAAAAGAAAGCATTTCAATTGTATGAAATTTTTGAATATACAATTTCCCCACTATGTTGAGTGAATGTTAAAAAAATACAGTTTTCATCACCTGTAAAAAACAACCCAAGGAAAAGAATGTTTCATGTGATGTTGAATAGATTCAGCAGTTTGGTTAATGTTTTAAGTTATTTATATGAAACATGGAAATGTCTGTAATAGGAATTTGTATCATCTAAATTTCCCGCAGACCTTGCAAGAAGAATAAAACTTCACTCGTTCAAAAAAAAAAGAAGGAGGAAAAGTTCACTTATTCCTTTCTCCTTTATTTTTAATGGTATTGTGAAATTGACTAGATTGTTGTTAATGTACTCGTGTCATTTAAAAAAATTTTATTCAAAAAAAAGGTATCTATTAGATTTTTCTTATACTCATGTGGTAAAGCTTTCTTTTTATATTTACATTATTTGACTTAAAATCCCACCAAAACAACAGACAGCACAGCATTCCCATTTCTGTCCCAGACAAAACACCCCCTCACATAAAAAAGACAGACAAAACAAATATGACTGTTTTCGAATCCATGATCTAGATAAAAGGAAGACAAAATCAGATCAAGAGAACACATTATAGCTTTGAAGCTACATCAGTAATTCAGACGGACTGCACACAGTCTACCCCAATCCAGCATGGACTCAAACAGAGCTGTCAGTCATCACCATGTCATTGCACAGCAGTGTTTAGAGCACATTGAGGTCATTGAGGTATTGTATTCTCCAAACACATCAGCTGCAGAGCGTATGATTACTCAAGATGAGACCTTAATTTCATAAGACAGGCAGAAACAAGTCAATCAAGATATAAAGACTCCGTGATCGGGCTGGATTAGAGCAGATATCATTAGAGACTGGGGAAAAAAGCAGCCGTTCAATGCACAGCAAAATCAAGCATTTTGGCAGGATATGCAAAAAAAAAAAAATAAATAAATAAAAAAAAAAAAAAAAAAGCAATGGCAGAAAATAGCATTAAAAATGCATTTTATGTGACTTAATCAGAATTTTTCACTCAGGACTCTTAAGTATCATGATTGCATCTAGATTATCTTAAAAATACAAATAAATGAATAAATATAAATCCAAGAGGAATGAGATACAGTTTTATACACCTGTAAATACATACAACTTCCAAGCAATAATTTATATTGCTACCGTTTGCCCCAGATGTCCCCATATCAGTTTTTAGGCTTAAATTGGATGAATTTATAATGTGCCAAAAATTGGAGGATTGGATCAAGGTTTCAGCATGTGATATTATTTCAAATTTACATGCATGTATAAAAAAAAATGCTTAAATGATTGATGCTAAGTTTCAGTCTCTGCAAGTAGTAATATATATATATATATATATATATATATATATATATATATATATATATATATATATATATATACACCCCATCTCTGATCTCCGATGATACAATAGATTGCTTGTGGTCCAACAAAGCAAGAACAGGACACACAAATTGCATACATAATTGCAGTGAACTTTAGGCTGCTTTGATTCAGATTTACCCTTAAAACATAGAGACCTTTTACATGACACAGGGATTGTAGTCTATTTAGTTCCCTCAGCATCTCACAAACACACCATATGTTCATCTATCTTTTAAAATATTGTACTCCATCGTGACCATTACGCAAGACACATCAAGGTCAGAACAACAATTTACCCATCAGACTCTTCACTGCAACATTACCCTCACACTGTGATGTACTGGCCAGACAAATGGAAATGATAGAGAGAGAGAGAGAGCGAGAGAGAGAGAGAGAGAGAGAGAGAGAGAGAGAGAGAGAGAGAGAGAGAGATTAATGCAGAGACACATCACAAACTTCTAGCAACGTTTTGCTCCAGACACACACCACAGCATGAATGACTAGAGCCCCATTATGCTTTCTGCCTCATTATACACAGACACCCAATGAAGGGCTTCAAGATACTTTTTACCCTCTGAGCTGAGGCCAGATTTGTGAAACACCAATGCACCTACTCAAATAGCAATGCACCAAGAGTTGTGTTAGAATAGAACCAACACAGTTGAGCAACCTTCTACTATAATAATTCATTCATTCATTCATCTTCTACCGCTTATCCGAACTACCTCGGGTCACGGGGAGCCTGTGCCTATCTCAGGCGTCATCGGGCATCAAGGCAGGATACACCCTGGACGGAGTGCCAACCCATCACAGGGCACACACACTCTCATTCACTCATGCAATCACACACTAGGGACAATTTTCCAGAATAAAAGAATGAATGACCATTTTATTTACTAATACAGCTTTATGAAGGCTTTTGTGGGTAGTTCTTATGGTCAGACTGTTGAACCTTGGTGTGAATGTATGTGGATGGTTCCAACACAATGAAAAATATACTGTTGTCCCATCCAGGGTATATATTATTCTTATGACTGGGATAGACTTCTGAACCACTGTAACCCTGACCAAGATAAACTAGTTACTGAAGAGAAACGAACAAATAGACTTTCATAGAGTCTAGCATGGAAACATTCTATTGTTCCCCCATAGGAGCCAACTTAGAAGACTTATTTTCTCTAGCCTTTTCATGATTTGCCCAGGGGTTTATGTCTGTTTATATCTGGTTTATGGTTTTATTTATCTCACCTTCTTTTACACTGGATATTTTATTTATTATTTATTGATTTTTATATATATTTACATATATACATATATTTTTTTTTTAAGAATTCTTATTTTAGTTTCTTGAACTACTTTGTGCATGTGTGTATTCTTAAGTGTATGTGTGTGTATGTCAAACGCACTGTGAAGCACTTTGGTCAGCCATGTGGCTGTTTGTAAATGTGCTATACAAATAAAGTTGAACTTGAACTTGAACTTGAACATTTAAGATTCTAAATATAATGTCTTTTTTTCCCCAAAAAGTTCCAGTTACCACTACCCCAAACTTTCCTAAAGAGAATAAAAGATGAATTGGAAGAAAATATAAACACTGGTTCATAGACAAGAGTGTTAAAAAAAAAAAGGTTTTTGGTCCATGTATTTATGCATTCCCTGTGGGCTCCATTCCCCTTTACTTGAACAAATTTTTAGCTCTGGTCCCTTGAGAATTCGCTTCACCAGGAGCCCTGGGTACGTAGTTTGGTCCACCTTCTCAACTCCATCTACTGTAATACCTCTTGTTCATAACTCTGTACTTGCATTATAAATTCAGATGTAGCATATATGTTCTGATTAGCATATTCCTTACTGTGCACCCCCTTCAGAACCATCAATCAGAATCACCATTACCGTGCTTGCTCAGGGGGGAGCCAAGTTCTGAAGGGTAACTAGAGTACTACAATCTTAGCAAATATATCTCTGCTACATGTGCCAGCTGTGCTCTGTGAAGGTCTAGCATATCATCCTGGACATATTCCTGCCTCACATCCAGCATTCCAGGAATAGTATCTAGAGCTACCGTGATGAATGTATGAACCTTTCATCTGCTTGAGGTAATAAAACATGATTTGTTCACATGATTTAAATGCATTCTGATAGATACTATATGACAATCTGTTCATAAAGCAGGCATTTTCAAATATAAGCCATCGCTGACCAATGAAAACACATATCTCCCTTTTCCTTTTTTTTTTGGTTTTCCCTATTTTTCATTACAACAAATGCATTACAACCCAGTAAGCACAAACTTACTGGGGGGAAGTCGTGGCCTAATGGTTAGAGAGGTCTACTCCTAACCCTAAGGTTGTGGGTTCGAGTCTCGGGCCGGCAATACCACGAATGAGGTGCCCTTGAGCAAGGCACCGAACCCACCCAACTGCTCCAACTGCAGCATAAATGGCTGCCCACTGCACCGGGTGTGTGTTCCCGGTGTGTGTGTGTTCACTGCAGTGTGTGTGCACTTTGGATGGGTTAAATACAGAGAACGAATTCTGAGTATGGGTCACCCACCGTACTTAGCCGTATATCACGTCACTTACTGTACCTACCTCTTGCGGCAGCAACCTAAACGACTGCTGGACTGCTATGTACTGATATGTCACTGACTGCCTGAAGAGCAAAATATGTCAATAAAATGTGACTTGCTGGAATCCATTAAATAGATGAAATCCATGTTTGCTGGTGTTTATTATGTCTCATACAGTTACTATATAAAAATACAAAATTGTAAATATATATGTTTTTAAAAAAAACAACAAAATTTAGCTATTTTAAAATTGACTCTGTAACATGTGCCGCTCTTTTTTTTGTGCTTCCGGAATACTGTTTTTTTATCAGCTCTTGGAAAGAGACAACCCCAGAGATCAGACAGCAGATTAAACACGTTGATCAGAACTGGATTACAGCACACGTCATCTACAGATGAAAACCGAACAAAAGCAGCACCTCAAAGCACAGGTGTCAGCAACTGAAAGCTATATGCAAATCGCATCAAGATAAGCACGATTCAACCTAATGGCATTTGATCTACAGCTACAAAGATGCAGCTTTTCTTTTCTTTTCTCTTTTTTTTATTATTCAGAAAGCAACAAATTCGCTGATCAAAGGAGGAAAAAAAAAATCTGGTCTCTAAAACAGTGCCAATTACAAACCTGTGAATCACAAAGACTAGAGAGGCATATAAATGATCCTTTGCATTAAGAAAATTAAAAAAAACATTCAATACCAACAACAATGCAGATGGAACAAATTGAACTACAGCCTTTACTGTATAAAAGCAAACAGCACTCTAGAAATGGAGCAGATTTCATAGATCGTGGATGTCATACGCCAGTCTGGAAATGTTTCACAGGTCTAAATACTTAAATCACGTCATAAAAGACTTGACTGTAATTAGCTGAGGAGCTTAATCAGGTTTGCTGAATTAGGGAATGCTGAAAGCTGTCTGGAGAGATTGGTTCATATTCTGATGAAGATACATCTACCCATTGGAGTCCAAGACAAAACTCTCAGAACTTACAGAATGCTACAGTATATAGTGGGACGGACGTTATTCAGTTTCTCGTCTGTCAGTCATAGCGACACAAACGATCGGGGGGGTAGTTAAATATTTCCAACAAAAGCAATTGGATGGCTTTGGATGACTCAGAGGAAGCATATGTTAGCCTTCAAACAGTCAGTCAGTAGCTGGCGTATGACAGGAGGAGCTAACTGGTGAAAGGGAATTGGCTAAGAATAAATTTGTGAGAAAATTGGAAAAAAAATGAAGAATATAGAATAAAAATCCATAAATACATTTAACAATGATGATGACTCAGTAAGCCGTGAATTTAAATACAACGTAATAAAGCAATTTTGAGCTTCTTATTCGTATTTGCATCTGTTTAAAACAAATTCATTGCAAACAATGTATTGATATTCAATTACTTACTCAATCCTGGCAAATATACTTTGACCTTTATATTATATATCACATATTTAATTTTGACTTTAACGTTTCATCAGAAAAGAAGTGTGAAAGCAGCAGGGTAAACATCAGCCTTTAGGCTAACATTATAAACGACTTCGAAAAACAAATGAACCCAATCCAGAGACACTAAGGCACCAGACCAAATCATATTAACTCCCACTTTCGACAAGGCACTTACACCATAATACACTCCAATTCCCTACTTCTACGGCTGACCCAGCACTCGAAAATATCAAATGTATGTCAATAAAAAGAAACATAAAAGAACTAAATACAGGGTCTCATATCCACATGTATTATATGGTATACAACTACAAATGTAAAGTACCAGCTGTTGGCATGGGAACTGGAAGAGATGAAGAGACCGAGGCTCGAAATATTGACGAAACCTGGGAAACGAGAGAAGAGAGAGAGAGGTTGTATGAAACGGTAGGTTTAGACTAAGGAAGTGATTTGCATTTTTCAAATTTAGATTTATAATCATGCTTTATTGAGCCGGGAGAGAAGGTTAAATAGAAGCACTTCATCTGGAGGTGGCAGGAGTGAGACAGAGAAAGCGAGTGTTCTTGAAATACAATGCAATTAGAAATATATTCTCTTGGGAAAAAAAATAAAAAATTGTAGTATCCGCCTTGAGGAGTGTACTGACAGTGATAGACGTCTGCACGTTCACGTCTGCCGGAGTGACGGGATTGAGCCAGCAGCAACGTTTGTGGCGTCTATCCTGTCACGATGCGAGGAACAACCAGTAAAACAAGGCAATTCTCATTCCTTTAATAACTTTGTAAGCAAGTTTGTTTCTCATTTTTTCCAGCAGCCTGAGGTCAGAGACATTGTTCATCACGTAGCTGTTTGCATAGGAATCAGGATCCTCATTTGCCTTAGACATCTTTTTGATGAATTCGCATGTTATACACAGCCCCAACACTGGAGAATTCTAACTGAGGAAAAGTTGTCGAGGAAACTGAAA
The DNA here is from genome assembly GCF_030014155.1 of Tachysurus vachellii. NCBI lineage: Eukaryota > Metazoa > Chordata > Actinopteri > Siluriformes > Bagridae > Tachysurus > Tachysurus vachellii. The sequence continues at coordinate 29,184,821 of NC_083463.1, read as the reverse complement.
GCAGCATGAATTTAGAGATGCTGTATACAAGAGTTTACACAAGTGTGCACAACCAGAAAGGAGAAAATCGTTAGGCCACTAACTACTAGTCCACCTGCTAATCAGCAAAATAGAGTTTGTAAATAAATACGAAAATAATACGACTTTATCATAATTTTAAATAAAATCTGTCTAATGACTTTAATTAAATACTTTTCCATCAGGACGTAATCGATTTAATACTTTCTGAGAGTCAGCTCCTTCTTTATTCAGTCAGAAATGATTCAGTGTGGAATAAAATTTTTGTGAATGTTTTATAGAAAAAAAAACCCTAAAGTGTTTTATTCCCTGTTTATGAGATTTTGATGATAATTACAATTCTTATTAATCGAAAAATTATTATTATATTGTGGAATGCCTATGAAACGAGCCTCTTGTTTCAGTTACTCTTAATAGATTTTTTTGTGATTGCTATGACTATTATTATTAATTAATTGATAATAATAAATGTAATTAATTAATTAATTATTTCTTCTTCTTCTTATTATTATTATTATTGTTATTATTATTATGTTAATACTTTTTATTTTTATTGTTATTCTTTTTCTCCTTATTATTATTATTATTGTTGTTGTTGTTGTTGTTGTTGTTGTTGTTGTTGTTGTAAGTGTTATTATTTTAACAATATATACCATACAGGCCAAGCATATATGTTACACCTACTGGGTGTATACTTTTGCTCATATTGTGTATAAACAAAAATGTATTTGTCTTGTTTTGTTTTTGTTTTTGAGATGCTTCATTTCAAATGTTTGTTTTTTTCAGAAAAATTACAAAAACAGGATTCTTCTTTTAGACTCCTACCAGTCAAGACACATATTTTTAATTACGTTCTATAACTGTTAAGCGAGTTGTCATGATGAGAACGCAACACGTCTCGGACGAAATTTGTGGAAAATCTGCAGTAGGTCTGAAAAATTGCAAACAGCAACGAATTTGTGTGGAATTTTACGTCATTCGTTTCTGCAATGGCAAAATTGCAAAATCCTGGAGGGACCTGTTTATTTAATGCAACTCAGAGTTACAGCTTCAACTCTGTTACAAAGACATGATGCTGATGACCCCTTTCAAGATCAAAAAAATTATAATATATATATATATATATATATATATATATATATATATATATATATATATATATATATATATATACAGTAGGTTGTGAGTTCAATCCCAGGTTCACCAAGCTGCCACTGTTGGGCCCCTGAGCAAGGCCCTTAACCCTCAATTGCTCAGCTGTTCATTGCTAGGCGTCTGCCAAATGCCGTAAATGTATATATATATATAAACCTTTTGACCAATCAGAGTCAAAGTCCAATACTTGTGCTTAGAGTTAAGGAAACCAACAGCAAAAGCTTTTTCTTTTCAAACCTATTTAATCCAGTGCAATGAAATGTTTTTTTCCTCTCCGCTCCTTATCAGTCTTGCTCTACTGAAGTGTGTTTCCTTAAATCATATTGATTTCTGGAATAAGGCAGAATATACCTGGATTGACTGAGAACACTGCACTTGCTTATTTATTTATTTATTTATTTATATAAATTCCACTTTTCAAGAGAGCTCTCCATCTATGTGAGGGCAAAACGAAATGAAGAGGCTGAGCTGAAGGACTCGAAGCTCAGGACCAAGGTTCAGTTCATGTAATGCTTTTTTTTCCCCTCAGTGACTACAGTAAATAAAGTTCACATACCTGGTGTGTGTGTGTGTGTGTGTGAGTGTGTTTCTGGTCAGAGTGACACAGCTCAGAACTTACAATGATTTTTAACCTTAAAGTAAAGAATTGGATTGAGAGCCTGAGATTCCGCATCCAATCTGTGGCTCAACAGCCTTATTACTGATGGATGAGAAAATGTATGTAAAAATGCCTCTCAAACGTCACTGCAGAGTTGCGCGTGAACATGAGTCACTAATATTTATCAGTCGATAAATTCATCTTAAATAAAATAGTAAAAGCTGAAATTCCTTGTCTATAAACTTGACATAAGCAGCAGACCATTTAAAACATTCCCTTTAAATTCCTTTCCTGGTTTGTTTATGATGCAGGGAGAACACACGCATAGCCATCTTCATCCGATTGTCTTTTTTGTCGTCGACTGTTTTTAAAAAACATGCTAATCACTAAACATGACAAATTAATGTAACTATTAACCATCTTTATGAAAGTCTTTAGACACGTTCCTGTTTTTAAGGTAATGTATGCGTCAGGTTGGCTAGGGCAATTCCCTGCTGAAGCATGCTGAAGCATTAGGGGGCGTCTGTCTTTGCCCCGCCCCAGTTTTAGATACCTTCCCACCTCTGCACGCCTGTTCCCTATGTGTCTTTAATCACCTTTCCTATTTATTTCTGGTGCATTATGCATCGTATCCCAAAATCCTCGTCTTTGAGTGGATGGCTCAAGTTCTGTATTTTGTTCTTTCTTTGTTCCACGTTTAGTATTTTGTTTCTAGATGTGTCACATACCTGCCTAATTTTCCCTACCGTTCCCTGTTTTATGTTAATAAACCGTGCGTATTTTGCTATCCCCGCATTTGTGTCTGGATTTTTACCCCAGGATGCACCCTATCGCCTGACAGTAACTAGCTCTGTACTTCTGTAGCCTTGCGGGTCCATTGGTCTACAAGGTTCTTCAGTAATTCGGCTACAAAGACTTTTTTTTTTTCAAAAAGCCAAAGACAGAGATCAGAGATGAGAGAAAAATAATAAATCGCATTAATCGTAGCTGATTATGTCCAATAACAAAACAAATTTAGGTTTAGTTTGTGATGATGATGATGATGATGATGATGATGGTAATGATGATGGTGGTGGTGATGATAATGTATAACAGCCCAGCTCAGGGTAAAGGTGAAAGGTCAGACTCACAGAGTGAAATTCTTATCAGGATAGCAACGGTTGCGCAGAAGCCCCGCCCACAGCTGTACACCGATGATGCCGAAGATGAAGAAGACGAAGAAGCAGAGCAGGAGCACGTTGCCCAACATGGGTAGGGTGTCCAATAGCAGGTTTACTAAGATTCTCATACCTACACACACACACACACACACACACACAGGTTTATAGGTTGTTATACTCTCCCATAAACATGTTTAGTGTACATTAGGAGATTTTAATTCTTGAGAATCTTGATGTCTTTGTAACATGGTTTAATCTCTAACAATCACGCAAAAAAACAATCCTAAAAATCACTAGTCATTGTGGTTGTGCAAGGACATCTGTCATGAATAACTGGCAGCAGTCGATCTAAATAAATTAAAATCCCTCAGTGACTATGACCATTGTCTCAATGCTGAAAAATGACTCAGGAATTTATCAGCAAACTGGACATAAGGGAAATAAGAAAAGGCTTTTAAGGTGTGGAATATTTTTTTTAATTTTTAATAAATTCTTTTGTTAAAATGCCTTGTACCCTTCATAAAAATCATAAAAAAATGTCCTTCACAAACCATAGGACAGATGTTTTTTTATTTATTTATTTTTTTAATGATAACATTTTATCACCAGAATATAGGTATGTGCCAAAAGTTTTGACACTTGAATCTTAATTTAAAAAAAAAAAAAAGATTTAATTGTATTTCTGTTTTCAAGAAAATTTATTGTTGAATTTAAGCATGTCCTGTTTCCCCAAGGTATAAATCCAGGTTGTAACATGAACATAACATATGCATCCTCTTGTCATCCATCTATTGCCATGGAAACAAACAAGAAATGAGATTCATTACTTTTAACAGCATTAATTAATACCTAAATGAGACCCTGGAATAGATTAAAATGATATATAATAGAATAGAATAGAATAGAATAGAATAGAATAGTTAAAAGTGAGATCCTGAAAAGTTTGCTAATAATTGAATTAAATTCGCTCGATTTATCACTATTTTCTCATTTGTACTGTAAGTCACTTTGCATACAAACCAAGCCACAGAGTTGTGGCTTGTTTCTGGAGTTGTGACGTTTAGCCCAGACCAGAAAATCTACTCCGCTGTATTGCATCAGCTAAGGTATGATTAAGACTGAACCTGAATGAACTTTGGCTGGTGTGTGTGTTTGTCTGTGAGGATGAAGATCAGCTGGTGCTTTCCAGATCCAGATCTATCAGATCTGAGAGCCAAAGCCAGCCTTAATGCCCATAATTCCCATAATGGCTTAATGGCACTTATTCACAGCTGTTTAAAGCAGAGAGGTCAGCCATGTTTATCCTAATGGCACACAGAGCCCATGCCAGAGGCAGGGAGTTAATGACAAGACCAGGAACAAAAATGTTTAAACGTGCCCTCGCGGTCAACCAGAGTACATCACTAATCTGTAAATAAAGCCTGTTTTTGTGAAAATACTCCAGTCTAGCAAAGCCGATTCTACTGCTAGGTGAAGTCATACTTTATATGTTTTGCTTTAATGAAACATAATGAATTTGGATTTGAATTTGAAGTGTAAAGGTCTATGCGCTCCCAAAGGAATTCGACCCTTGGTCATTCTTTCTAACATTTAAATACAAATTCATATACTGTACGGGGCAGAAAAACCTTTATAGACATCCTCCGGAGAGCCGTGTTGATGGGTACGAGCTTCCATGCTGCGAAAGCTTGGTTCCAAAATCAAACATTTTATCCGAGCTGCCAGCTCAACCATCCAAATTCTTTGAATGAATATATAAATAGTATAATATACACAGGTTCAATATTTCCGAATGGATTTTTTTTCATTATCACGATAATATTCTAAACAGTATTCAAGTTAGAAATGTACTGTGAATGCTTGTTAATTTAAACACCTGATGTCTGATGTGTTGTTTTTTTTTTTTTTTTTGCAGATTTGGACCCAAGATTTTTTTTGTAGATTTGGGCCCATGTGACGTCATCACAACCTGTGTTCAACCGAAACCTTCTTCAATTCACGTGCGTCGAAGATTTGAACAGCTATCGTAGAAAATAATTACATATGTGTCTTAAGTGAGGGGGGGCACGGTGGCTTAGTGGTTTGCATGTTTGCCTCACACCTCCAGGGTTGGGGGTTCGATTCCCGCCTCCGCCTTGTGTGTGTGGAGTTTGCATGTTCTCCCCGTGCCTCAGGGGTTTCCTCCGGGTACTCCGGTTTCCTCCCCCGGTCCAAAGACATGCATGGTAGGTTGATTGGCATCTCTGGAAAATTGTCCGTAGTGTGTGAATGAGAGTGTGTGTGTGTGTGTGCCCTGCAATGGGTTGGCACTCCGTCCAGGGTGTATCCTGCCTTGATGCCCGATGACGCCTGAGATCGGCACAGGTTCCTCGTGACCCGAGGTAGTCCGGATAAGCGGTAGAAAATGGGAGTGAGAGTGTCTTAAGTGGTAGAAGATAAAAAGAAAAATCATGTGCTTTTTGCTTTTGCTCATGTAATTTGTCCACAAAATAAATAAATAAGTAAATAAGATTTTAATAAAAAAAAAAAATTCTGGCTAAATAATTAGCATAAGGCTAAATAATTGTTGTGTGAAACACTATGTGGCTCAAGTGGTTAAGGCTCTGGGTTGTTGATTTGTAGAATACAGGTTCAAACCCCAGCACTGACAAAGCTGCCACTGTCGGGCCTTTGAGCAAGACCCTTAACCCTCTTTGCTCCAGGGATGCTGTATTGTGGCTGACTCTGTGCTCTGACCCCAACCTCAGAAGTTGGGATATGTGAAGAAAGAACTTAATCCCTTGCCTGTCCTGTATGCACTCAGCTGACCGCTTCACTCTCAGTTCACATAATAACAAAGCACACCGGCGCACATCACAAGTTTTTTGCTGACCTTGAAAGTAGAAGCTGAACAATAATCCAAAAATGTTGGCTTAAGACCAAACTAATTAGTAATACACTGGTCCAGTACTTATGGTACAATGTGGATAAAATACTTTTACAGTACAGTAATTTTAGGAGAACTGTTACAGGCGACTACAGGACTGAGGAACAGTAATCCCCAAAGGGTGCTAACTAATCTTTTGTAGACTTTTCTTGTTTGAGGGGAAAGTGGATTTAAAGTGAAGCCGTTATACAGTTTGTTCTATAGGAGGCTTATCTTTTCAGCAGAGAGAGAGAGAGAGAGAGAGAGAGAGAGAGAGATAGCTGACTGAATTAAAAACATGGTCTTTTATTGACAAGAAAGAACCCACATAGAGACCGCAGCACAAAGTTCAACATGAATAAGACACGGATAAAAGAAAATGCTAAAGAGATAGAAAAAATTAAATAACATAAATATAAGCATGTCCGCTGCCAATCAGGCGATTACCAGGATGTCAGGGAAGGAGAAAGAGAGAAGTTTTTGAACTAAGAGCAAGGTTTTTGTGCAGAAAATGAAACAGTGAAAAGAATAATTCACATTAATTCAGTGATTGAGTTGAGGAACTTTGTTTGTGTATTTCCAAAGCCATGAAAAAAAAATGAAATTAAAAATGAACTAAATGATGCATATTTATTTATTTCATTTTTTAAAGTATCATCACAGCGCATGGCATTATAGTTAATAGTTATAAAGTCAGGAATTGTTAAGAAATTAAAGGTGGGGTGCACGATGTTTCAAAAATGCTTCAGAAAACTGAGTCGGGCCGACTAACAAAACAAACATGTAGCCAATGAGCAGAAAGGGGCGTGTCTTCTCAATATGCGGCGGAGAGAGTGTTCAGTGCGCATGTCTGACCTCTGCCTCGGGTTCTAGGTGATGAACGTCATCTTTCGCATGAAATGGAGCTAAACCCAACACACAGTACTACAGCACACAGTACTACAAAAACACATTTGACCTGTATTACCATAGTATTACTCATTGAGTTCATTTATTGATAAAAATATCCACTCGGCCAGCTGCCCCAGCAGGTTCCGCCATAATAGTTGCCTTGGTTGCGTATGTATGTGTGGGGCGGAGCTATCAAAACAGGGGTGACACCCATTTCGGTTAGGGGCGTGTTTGTTTTGGTAGTTTCAAATGTCAACATTGGCTTTCAAACATCGTGCACCGCACCTTTAAGGAAAAAAACACAAAGGATGAGATTTTAATTAACGTTCACCTTGTGAGAAATTCCTGGCAGTGATAGACATCTGCACTCTTGGTCATCTCTAGTGATTTACCGACTAGGGCTGAGAGCTTTGTTTATGTGCTAAAAATGACTCCCTTTTTTTAGTCGTCGGTCTCCTGGCTCCACTGTCCGTGCCAATCTGTGAGCAGAAGAATATGTTTCTCAGCCCAGAATGGCTGCTGTCACAAAATTGGCTTTAATTAAATAGCTGATTGCTTTTTTTTTATTTATTTTTTTTTAATAAGCATCTAAATAAAGCCTGGGGAATTACAGCAGCTGGGCTCTGAACCAGCCCAAGACTTTACGGTGCAATAAAACATTACAGGTCAGCACACTGCTGCTGTCTCACTAATCAAAGTTTGCTTTGAAAAGTTTGGGACCAGACTGCAGCCGACCACAAAACCGACCACTATTAATAGGAAAAGCTGGGACTGGGGCGAATTTGTTTTAGTGTTAACGATCAGATTGTTCGCGAGAGACAATGTGGGTTTTGCTGGATTGTAATCTGTGCTTTGTGCTTCAGACCAAATAACCATATTATTTCAGAAGCCTTTTGTTTACTGCTCTAGTTCTCATGTCCATGACCTGAATCACTAAATCATCATTTCTATTAGTTTTTCTTCACACGAATCTTGTTCTATCAGAGCCCTTACTTCTGTGTATAAACTATACAGCCGATTATCTGCATTTCCAGAAATGATTAGTCTTCTACAGCATAATTTGGAATCCATTTATGAAAGTAAAGTTTTGTGTTTTTGCCATTAACAATAATTTGAATCTAAATATAACAGCAAAAGTTATTAAAATACTCGTATGTAGTCATTTCCAAATTTTTTCTTGGCAGTTTATAAAAGACAAAGTGATTATCTGCATTTTCAGACAAATTACTTATTCAATAAATGATTCATAATACAGATAATCAAATGAAAGTGACTCACTGTTCCAGAATGAAAACCACATGATTTTTTTACACTTTATTACACATGAAACACTCAACTGAGTATATATAAAAATCAACAATAATTAGGGTTCAATCGCGAAGCGCTGGAAACCTATTGTTTTTGTTAGGATTTTTATTATTATTATTATTATTATTATTATTATTATTATTATTCCGCCATAGAAACGGTCGTGCAGCCCAAACCGTAAGGCCTAGAGAGCTCAAACTTGGTCAGATGGTAGTACTGACCAAGTAGATGGTAGTCACAGTTACTCAGGGCCAAAATCTCAGCGGAATCGGACAATCTGGGGCGCTTCAGCGCCCCAAAACGCGTTTGTGCCCATAGGTCCAAAAGCCCAATTTTGTGCTGACTCGTAAGGCAAAGTCTCAGAATCTGAATCAGAATGGTCTTTATTGCCAAGTATGTTTTCATACTTCGTTTTGCTTCGCACGAGGATTGTAGACTCACCGACATGACTTTGTTTATTTGTCACTTTGTGTATGTGAAAATCCTCTAAGGCCTTAAACTCCCTAAAGGCCTTAAACGCTTGAACCCGGGAAATGCTGCTTGCAGCTTTAATTATTTATGTATGTGTAGAAATGATTCATTACTGAATGACTCGTTTGCGTGTACATACTGTAAAGCAAATCAGAAACACAGAAATGACTCTTCATTCAATGAATCAAATACAAATGACCCAGTGTTTTAGAATCATATTCACATGACTCATAAAAATACATGAATCACAATCAAATGATTGACAAATGAAAGTGACTCACTGTTCCAGAATGAAAACCACATGACTTTACACTTTATTACACATGAAACACTCAACTGGGTATTTATAAAAATCAAAAGTAAATATTTATGTGTGTTGAAATGATTCATTACTGAATGACTCGTTTGTGTATACATAAAACAAATCTGAATCACAGAAATGACTCTTCATTCTTCATCTAATACAAATGTCTGTGTTTTTGAATCATATTCACATGACTCACGAAAATACATGAATCACAATCATATGATTGTGATAGGAACATTTTTTATTTTTAGCTACATTATTCAACTAAATTTACACCTGAAATTAAAGAAAGAAACGGTATTCTTAATCACTCTCACTCACTCATTTTCTACCGCTTATCCGAACTACCTCGGGTCACGGGGAGCCTGTGCCTATCTCAGGCGTCATCGGGCATCAAGGCAGGATACACCCTGCACGGAGTGCCAACCCATCACAGGGCACACACACACACACACTCATTCACTCACACAATCACACACTACGGACAATTTTCCAGAGATGCCAATCAACCTACCATGCATGTCTTTTGGACCGGGGGAGGAAACCGGAGTACCCGGAGAAAACCCCCGAGGCACGGGGAGAACATGCAAACTCCACACACACAAGGTGGAGGCGGAATCGAACCCCCAACCCTGGAGGTGTGAGGCGAACGTGCTAAACACTATGCCACCGTGCCCCCTGGTATTCTTAATCGTTCAATAAAATAGAAATGAACGCTTTAGGGATTAAAACACACTAACACTGCATTCACTGTATCATTACTGGATTGAATTCATGGAGTAAAGTTACACTCTTTGACACCTATTACAGTGAATGCATTTGAAAATGTTGGATCGTTGTAACCGCAAGAAGCGAATCCACTTGTCGAGTTTCTCCTCCGGTTCCCTAACCCCGTTTTTTAACTCGCTCGTTTCTGAATAAAGAGTATGAATTTCCCTTTGGTGAACCAGACAGCATGTGATCTGATCTGCGCCATCTGCATTCTTGAATAAGCAATCGCAATTGCATCCACCTGCTTCTGGAGTCTGTGTGTTAAACAAACTCCTGGTTTTCAGCCTTCAGTCTAGTTAGTGTGGGTTTACAGGAGAGAGAAAAGAAAAGAGTTGAGTGGGAGAAGAGAAGGTGTGTTATATTTCATCAGGATGTCATACCAGCTGGTACACTATGAACTGGCTAGCAGCATGAATGCGTCTAAGATTAAAAGCCCTCGATATACTGTATGGCTTCATTTTTAGAAATGTCCGTGCCCTCTTTTTCTAATGAATGTTTCTCTGTTAATAGAATTACAGTAAATACGGTATAAACAGCCTCAAAATATCTCCTTCTTAATGCTTGATGATAACAAATAAACCGTATCACGAATCTAAGTGTCAAACATCTATGAGTCATTCTCTGAAAATTCACTACATCTAATTACATACAGTAACACATCCTAGCGTTGCACATTTGACTTCGCTTTATGATTCATTATTGATGCCGTGACCCTGACAGCTTTATATATCGCGAGAGTTTGCTGATGTTTACAATTAAACGAAGACCAAATGCTGTGCACATGACCTTACATAATGAACTTAGCCATTAAGCTACTGTAATTATACCTTGCGAATACAACTGACGTTAAATCGGATAGATGATACGAACATTACATGATGCTCGTATTAATAATGAATGATATTCATATAAGTCATTATAACTCATGAATTATGCATGGATTCTTACTGTTGTAATGGATTACAGGTTGGTATATAATTTATTGGTTTATCGCCACATTCTACTAAACTCTCCACATGTGGCAGAATGCTAAAAGCCTTTTGACATTTTTACTATGTGTAATTGTGTGTTTTGATGGGAGGAGAGGTGTGTGTGTGTGTTGGGGGGGTGCTTTGTGATTGTGCATAGCTACACAACAGCTTCATGACCCGGAAATCATACTTAACAAAAAATTTTATAAATAAAATAGTTCTATATAGTTTTCATTAAAATAAAACATTTTCTAAAATTCAGCTAAAGGTAAGGTGAGAATCCGCTAAATTCAGTATTCGTTATAGCTTTATAACAGTTTGGTTTTTTTGGAACTTTTGATATATTCTTATATCAATATCAATACAATATAACGACCTTCTGCTCTGCACTGACCTTATGCCTTCGACCGTCAAAGCTTCCTCTCGTTAACTATAGCAGAAAATTTGTTTGATACGTCCATCCATCCATCCATCCATCCATTTTCTACCGCTTATCCGGGGCCGGGTCGCGGGGGCAGCAGTCTAAGCATGGACGCCCAGACTTCCCTCTCCCCACACACTTCCTCCAGCTCTTCCGGGGGAATACCGAGGCGTTCCCAGGCCAGCCGAGAGACATAGTCCCTCCAGCGTGTCCTAGGTCTTCCCCGGGGCCTCCTCCCGGTTGGACATGCCCGGAACACCTCCCCAGGGAGGCGTCCAGGAGGCATCCGGAACAGATGCCCGAGCCACCTTAGCTGACTCCTCTCGATGTGGAGGAGCAGCGGCTCTACTCTGAGCTTCTCCCGAGTGACTAAGCTCCTCATTCTATCTCTAAGGGAAGGCCCAGCCACCCTGCGGAGGAAACTCATTTCGGCCACCTGTATCCGGGATCTTGTCCTTTCGGTCATGACCCAAAGCTCATGACCATAGGTGAGGGTAGGAACGTAGATCGACTGGTAAATAGAGAGCTCAGCTCTTCAGCTCCCGCTCCATCCTTCCCTCACTCGTGAACAAGACCCCAAGATACTTAAACTCCTCCACTTGAGGCAGGAGCTCTCCACCAACCAGCAGGGGGCAAGCCCACCATCTAAATTGCCAAATGTTATCATTTGGTAGTAAAAATGATTAAGAAGTGCAGCACAGTACAACACAGGTGATCAATCTGACTACTTAATGTGCGTTTGTGTACAAATTTCCCAACTTGCATTAGCGTCAAAGGCAAGGCCGGCGCGTGTTAGCTATATTAGATTTATTGTTCCATCAATAGCAGTTCATTAGGATTGAATGCACTTTGGCATATGTGTATAGTGAGACAGAGAACAGAGGCAAGAGGAGACCCAGGCAGAAAGAGCTCTAAATCAAATGCGGTTTAACTTCCCGAGTGTGACATTAATTAAGATGCACGTGATGAGTTAAGGAAAAAAAGCCTTTAGATTCTTTATTGAACTCTAATAGCTGGTGCGTCTAAAATAATCTCTTCCGATATTCCGCATTAAAACACTCTCATAGAGAAATCCTGCACTAATTTTATCCCTCAATAATATATCATCTGCCTTCTTTTCTCTTTTCTCTGTCAGTAACATGAACAATCGTATACTTTTTTTTTTCGCCAATTACAGTATATACCTTTGCACCTTTAATTTCTTTGTATTTCCTATTAAACTGATTTTGACATACAAATATCATTAATCTTTACTATTTTTAAATCTCCAAGATTTTCTGATTATATGAAGCTTCTGATTCCATTTCTCTACTGTAAACTGTTGTACATGAACTCAGGTGACGGGACGATCCATAGGTCTCTCAGGTTTATTAACTTATTATTACCCAAACTCACATGATGTAGGATTAAGATGATTCACTGTTCTTATCTAATCATCTTAGAGACTTTAAGCAAATTAAATCGAGGGAAATCATTTCTAAGTGAGAAGGCTCTCGTGTGCCGTACTCCAAGGTCTCGTTTGGATTAATCTGATCTGCGAGATTTTGCGAGTTCTCACTCTCACTCATTTTCTACCGCTTATCCGAACTACCTCGGGTCACGGGGAGCCTGTGCCTATCTCAGGCGTCATCGGGCATCAAGGCAGGATACACCCTGGACGGAGTGCCAACCCATCGCAGGGCACACACACTCTCTCATTCACTCACGCAATCACACACTACGGACAATTTTCCAGAGATGCCAATCAACCTACCATGCATGTCTTTGGACCGGAGGAGGAAACCGGAGTACCCGGAGGAAACCCCCGAGGCACGGGGAGAACATGCAAACTCCACACACACAAGGCGGAGTTGGGAATCGAACCCCCAACCCTGGAGGTGTGAGGCGAACGTGCTAACCACTAAGCCACCGTGCCCCCGATTTTGCGAGTTAAACAAGAAATATCATTACTTCCTGTTTAGTTTTGATGCTTTTATTACTGTACCCTTGAAATTTCCCTGGTAAATTGTGCATGCGTTTGAGTCATTGAAGAACTATACATTTCATATAACTGAATTTTTTTCTAGTTTTTAGAGACAAATAAAAACCCTGATCATTTAGCGTTTGAGATTTTCAAGTGTTGTGCTTAAAAAAAAGCAGTAAATTAATAAATTAATATGACCTGGTACATTTTTGTTAATATGTTGCTTTGTAGTGCAATCTTTTTACAAAATACTGGTTCCTGTGTCCTTGGATAAAATAACAAAACTGAGTGCCTGTAATGTCGAACAATTTTATTAGGCCGCTCATCCATGAAGTACATTTTAATCTACTTTATTATCTTCTGTGGGCCTTTGAGTTCCAATGGTCTTTGCAAAAAACATGATTTTTTTTCTGTGTTAAACCATTTGGATGTGTTGAATTGGAAATATTTTTGTTTTGGCTCATCGTCTTGTTGAAAGCGTTATATATAGCCAAGCTTTCACTTCTTGGCAAAAGCAAACAGATCTTGTGCTGAACTCTCTTGGTTCGTAGTAGAGCTCATGAACCACCCAAGCAAGAAAACAAAATGATCTTGTTTTTTTTTTTTTTTTTACAATAAAGTATACTGACAAAAGTAAGTGGTCTGGGAAAATGAGCATATGAGCATATTTTCTCCACCATCAGAATAAAAAAAGAAAGCCATAATAGATAAATGCCATGTTGGAACATATTGGAGAACTTACTTGGGACTCTGTTGATGGCTTTCAGTGGTCGTAGAACCCTGACTGTCCTGATGGCTGTAAAATTGATGTTCTGAAGGTCCAGAGAGTATTCCACAACCCTGAAGAGAAAAACAGTTTAGTGATAAAAACTGATGTGCACAAGAACGATACAAAATACACAGCTTGGTTCGTGGTGTTCTTAGTGTTAAAAAATCTTGCACATACTGTATCAAGAGCTAAACAACTTAGTATTTAATTCTATTCAATACAAACACCTGCTTATTCATGCAAATATTCAATCAGCCAATCAGAGATCAGCGGCACAATGTATAGATAAAGTAGATATAGGTCACTTTAGTTAAGGTTCACATCAGAACAGGGAAAGATGTGATTGTAGTGACTTTCAGTGGGTCCGAGTCCTCCTGGAAGGGTCATATTTACCTGTTGGGAAGTTATGGAGGTTCTTCCATCTTTTAACTAGAATAAAATATATATATATTTTTTGCTTTTTAATTTTTTTAATTGTGTCACTTTAAATTTTATTGATACATATTAAATTGTAATCAAACCATTTCTTTCCTATTGGTGCTTAACAGCTTTTTTTTTTTAATAAGAACTTGTTAAATATATACCAACCACACAACCGAAAATAAAATGAAATCACCTTCTGAGATAAGAAAACGTTCAATTACAATAAATTTACCATTAGCAAGAGATTGCATCCATTGACACTATAACGTTTTCTTTTGGAAAAAAATTCCCGCTTGTAATTTCGACATTGTGGGGCGAATCATGTGCATTCGACCTGTAAGTCCTACCTTTCCGGTGTGTGACCTGAACACACCTATTTCGCCATGACGCGGTTTTGTTGACACACTGAATATTTTGAGTGATCTTCACACACAACAATGTTGAACAGGGGGAAAAAAATCCAAACTGCTAGAAAATAATCACTCTTCACAACCCCGGTGACCTGAAAAGCATCTCAGAATGCACAACATGTTGAAGCCAATGAACAGAAATCTACAGTAGAGCTACAATGAGGGGAAAAGGCTCGTTGAAATTTGTACTGTACATCTAGAGATGGGATAAAGATTGAAAGCTATTTAGGTAGCTAAGAAAAATAATAAGGATGAACCTAGCACCTATTATTGCTACGTTGTGCAAACGTGTGTGACGTACGAAATTCTTTCGTATGTGAATGTATACCAGAGAAGAAGTCTACAAGAAGTTCTAGGTGCTGAATAAAAAGTGTGAAAATGCCCTGAAGTGTGAAAACTGAAATGAGTCCACAGTGTATCTGGATGTCATATAACCTGCCTTGTACTTTCTAACATGTTCATATGTTGTGCCAAGTGTGCAGCACACACACACACACACAAAGTCATCACTATAAACATCATTTGTCATGCGGTTAATATTGCATGACGTGCCATACAGTATATCCACACAGCACAGCAGCGTGTACTGTACAATCTACTTTCCCAGCATTCCTTTGAAGACAGCATAATGCATCTTTAATCTAGAATCCGGTTCATTTTCACCTCTAGCGATGCACCAAATATAGCATCCTGTGGAAAAAAAAAAGAAAGAAAAAAGAAGCAGATACGAAACAAATAACTCAAAGCCAGAGGATTTGGAGAAAGGTGCTTGACTCTGCTAGTTCAGGTGCAAATACAAGCCTCAAAGGAATTGCTATCCATTTGAACCATAACAAGGTACATTTCACAGCAATTCCACATATACTCTAGTGATCATTAGGGACCGGGGTTCCAGTAAAAAAAGCATGAGTGTGTGTGTGAGTGTGAGTGTGAGTGTATCCGGCAGGTAAATTCAGTCAGACAGGTGAGTCTGCTGCCCCAGACCTGCTGCAGGCCTTCTGAGATTGCGTTCACACTGTGCCATTCAAAACCACCAAGAGAGCCACTGTCCAATCCAATCTGTGTGTGCTCCTTGACACTGCATTTATATAACTAGGTGCTGGCAAACACACAGCGCTAGACTGCTGTTTCTCCTTCGAATGGTGGCATAAATATTTGATTTGATGCTCAGGCCTGACTTTGAACTGCTGGAGGTTTTCAGGAACTCACAGCGGAGAGAAGACTGCTGCTGACTTTCTTCTCTGCCTTCGTTCACTGTAGGTATGAGCAGCGCAGTGCTTCTGGAGGTTGGGGAAAAGAAAAGAAAAAAAAAACACTGACGATGAGTCAACCGCCGCGCTGACAGATGCGGCTTGCGTTACGAGCTGCGGCTTGTGACTTTCGCTAATCGGGTAATTACTACAGCTTTGTTCCACACTAAGTGTAAATATTTTAAGGAAGAGCTCCTAAGCAGCAACGGTCATTTGCATTTTATAGTGTGTTACATTCTTCTGTATTTCACAACGGCTCAGAAGTGTTCATCTCGGGCCGAGGTTACGGCTAAGGATAGGGATTTCGGGTGTAGAAAACTGGATAGGAGCAAATGGATGTGTAAAATTGAAAATCTATTGAATTTCATACAATTCAAAATTTACAAAGTTTGTATAGAAAACACAAACCCTACAAAACCTATAAGCATTTACACACAATAAAAAAAGCCCCAGTGATTGTATCTCTTTATGCTAATTAGACTGTTAATCGTATACTTTTTTTAATTATCATTATCACTTTATTTTTTTTTCCAAATTAAAGGTGGAGTGCCCAATGTTTGAAAAATGCTTCAGAAAACTGAGTCGGGCCAACAAACAAAACAAACGTGTAGCCACGTTTGCGCATGTCTGACATTAGCCGAAAGAGATTGAAACATTGACGTGGCAGATACCTGCCGTTACCTCTGCCTCGGGTTCCAAGTGTTGAACGTCGTCTTCCACGTGAAACGGAGCTAAACCTTTCACGGTACAACACACAGTACTACAAAAACACATTTGTATTACCATAGTATTACTCATTGAGTTCATATATTGATAAAAATATCCCCTCGGCCAGCTGCCCCAACAGGTTCCGCCATTATAGTTGCCTGGGTTACGTATGTATGTGTGGGGCGGAGCTATCAAAACAGGGGTGACACCCATTTGGGTTAGGGGCGTGTTTGTTTTGGTGATTTCAAATGTCAACATTGGCTTTCAAACATCGTACACCCCATCTTTAATCAATTTGTATAAAAAGTTATAAAAGTTAGTTAGCGTTAGCACCTGGTGATTATAACGGAAATGAAAGGAAATGCAACCGTAATTAAAAATACTATATTATAATAATATTATACAAAGATTAATATAATACAAAAGTTCAAGATTGATATTAGACTTATATTTAAATGTGTTTGTATTTATCCCTAATGAACAAGTCTGAGGTGACTGTGGTGAGGAAAAACTCCCTTAGATGGAAGAGGAAGAAACCTTGAGAGGAACCAGACTCAAAAGTGAACCTCATCCTCATTTGGGTGACACTGGAGGGTGTGATTATAAATATACAATCTGACAATCGTGTTCTGATGAGGAGGTTGTTGTCCTCAAAGACCAATGGAGTTGGCATCTTCTCTTTGAATTTTTTTGTTCTTTTAAAAAGGAAATGAGAAAAGAAAGCTCAAAGTTTGCAGTTGTTTTGAATCGTGTATCATGTATCCATCTAACGAACTGCACTTTGCTGATAAAGTATTGGGCTGGATGGAGTGAAAGTGATTCCAAATTGGAAATCATGATGTTTGAGAAATTTAGAATGTTAGAGCAAAAAATTACCGAAACACAATTTTTGGGTAAACACCTAGTAAGGTGTTAGGAAGTTCTTCGCTCCTCCTATAAAAGCTAAAAGCTAAAAACACATCGCTGTAAGGTTTCACCTTCTTATTTGGAATTAATTAATATCTTACTAATATGCAGATTTTTATGGATTGTTATGCGCTATCAAGCTCAACAGCACCACCAGTGGTCATAAGAGAAAATACACAGAATGGTATGAAGTAAAGACTGGGGCTGATTTCTTTCTAGGTCAGAGAGTAGATATATTCAGTGGTGGTCATGTGAGGTGACTGTGAAGTGAAACGACCCCTAGATATGATGTGCTATTATTTTTTTGACTGCTTAGTCAGTGTATCCATTTTTCCAATAATGACATTTATTTGAACTAAAAGATTAATGAATGATTAAAACTAAAAGATTAATGAATGAATGAAATAAAGGAGAAATTGGGGGCATTGAAGCCTTTAGAATCACCACATACAGTATACATTACAGCCCAGTGGAATTCTTTCCTTCGCATATCCCAACTGAGGAGCTCAGGGTCATGGAGCTGGGGCAGCTATGATACAGCTGGGTCGAAGGGTATCGAACCCGATCCTCTGATCAACCACCACCACCACGGCCACTAATCAGACATTGTCTAATTGATATATAACAGAGGTGTCTAATCTTATACCCGGAAATAAGGTTTTCATTCTAACCTGAGTCTACAGGAAGCTCATTAAACAGGTAGGATCAGATGTACCTTAAAAACCTGCACATAGCCCGGCGCTTTCCAGATAAGATCAGACACCCCGATATATAGACAAGTAAGTTTTGTTAAGGTATATTAATTTTTTCGTTTATTGTGTTTGGTATTCAGAGGAAAAACACCAGTAAAAACGCCTGGAACAGCCTGGAACATTCCGGGTAAGTGGCACTGACAGGCAACAATTCCAGACCTGAGGGATGTGCACCCCGAGATCAAATCCCCGCGCTGGCAGGGGTTGTTGGGAGCGAGCCTGCAGCAGGAGAGATACCAGTGCCACTGCCCTTGAGCGAAGTTCTTAATCCGTAACTGCTACAGAGATAACCACATGCTTTTTCGCCAACTTCATTTCTTGCATGAGGAAGGGAGGTGGAATAAGCAATGACTAAAAAAAATCTTATAGTAATATTGTGAGTGATAAATGTTCAATATTCTTCTATTTGCATTGAGAGCAGACGTTGGAAATACTGTATACACATGTTTTTGTAGTTGCATGAGATTCAAACCCACATGAGCTTCCAAAACATGCAAACATCAGTGCAGTCAGTGTCATCAAATGTAAACTCGGTAGATTTAGAGGTCATTAGACTGCAAGTTGTCACAAACGCTCATTTAAAAAGTTGTTTGTCATTAGATAGATAGATAGATAGATAGATAGATAGATAGATAGATAGATAGATAGATAGATAGATAGATATACAAAGAAATAGACAGAAAATAGAGATAGACAGAAAGACTGATAGAGACAGACAGACAGACAGACAGACAGACAGACAGATAGATAGATAGATAGATAGATAGATAGATAGATAGATAGATAGATAGATAGATAGATAGATAGATAGACAGACAGACAGACAGGAAGACAGAGAGACAACAGGGAGAGGCAGACAGAGACATATAGACAGACAGACAGACAGATAGATAGATAGATAGATAGATAGATAGATAGATAGATAGATAGATAGATAGATAGATAGATAGATAGATAGACAAAGAAATAGACAGAAAATAGAGATAGACAGAAAGTCTGATAGAGAGAGACAGAGACAGACAGACAGACAGATAGATAGATAGATAGATAGATAGATAGATAGATAGATAGATAGATAGATAGATAGATAGATACCGTAGATAGATACCGTAGATAGATAGATAGATAGATAGATAGATAGATAGATAGATAGATAGATAGATAGAGGCAGAGTTAGAAAGACAGACTCAGACAGACAGACAGACAGACAGACAGACAGACAGACAGGTAGGTAGACAGACAGACAGACAGACAGACAGACAGACAAACAGACAGACAGGCAGATAGATAGATAGATAGATAGATAGATAGATAGATAGATAGATAGATAGATAGATAGATAGATAGATAGACAATCATTGTACAACGCATGTCTTTTGACTGGAGGAGGAAACCGAGGCGAGAATCAAACCCTAACCCGTAGGTGTAAAGTAAACAGAGATAGTTTAGTGCTAAGAAAGTGTTCTCATTAAAGAAATGTTCTTTCATTATCACTTGAAGTCAAAGTCAGTTAAATGACAATTGGAAAAATTGCAAACTACCTTCAGGTAAAATGTGTGTGTGTAGCGAGAACTCACAATGGACCTGAGTACACAGTGGCTATATGAATCAATACCAAACAAATTAGATCCAAAGCACACAAAACATTGTTCACAGTTAGACATCAGATTCACCCTCAAATAAACACTCCAAACAATTACAGCAATCATCCTGAGGAACACGAGAATAACGAATATCCAATTAGAAACAAACAGGAGCGGTGGAAGAAGCATTCCTGCTCAAATCCATCACCTGCAGATCTCTGAAACCAAGCAAGTTTACTACAGCGTTTTAAATGGAGACCTTTAGAAAACATCCAAATGTAAAATCAATTAATGAATTAATTAATTAATTATTAGTTAATTATTTAATTATTTTATTACATTAATTCATTTATTTTATTTCAACAACACACCATTTTGTTCCTGCAGCTTTACAATGCATGTGTTTTTTTTTTTTTTTTGTTGTTGTTTTTTTTTTACCATTATTATTTATTCATGTAACTTTAATAAGTGCTTTATACTAGTCCTGGTTGTGGTGGATATCTGGTGCTTATCCTGCAAAAACAGCCCAGGGCAGGAAAATAAGTACTGTATTTTTTTATTTATATTTATTTATTTATTGTATTTTTATTTATTGTATTGCATTAAAAAACTACCAAAAAAAGAGATGAAAACTGGATAGCTCGTCATGTATAGTTCTTCTTCTTTCAGCTTTTCCTTTCAGGGGTCGCCACAGCGAATCATCTCTCTCCACCTATCCCTATCTTCTGCATCCTCAACACTTGGACCCACTAGCTTCATATCCTCATTAATTACATCCATACTGTATACCTCCTCTTTGGCCTTCCTCTTTGCCTCCTGCCTGGCAACTCCATGTCCAACATTCTCCTACCAATATACTCACTCTCCCTTCTCTGAACATGTCCAAACCATCTTAATCTGGCCTCCCTAACTTTGTCCCCCAAACGTCCAACATGAGCTGTCCCTCTGATGTACTCGTCCCTAATCCTGTCCAATCTTGTCACTCCCAAAGAGAACCTCAACATCTTCAGCTCGGCTACCTCTAGCTCTGGCTCCTGTCTCCGTCATGTATGGTTCATAAGTTTTTTAATTAACTGTAGAACGTAAACCATGTATTCAGTAGACGGTTTCTGATCTTCTGATACATGTTTTTCGACGCTGCCTTCCGGATCCACGGAATCCCATCAGTGCGCTTTTCAGAAGATTTGCGACTACGCTACACGTACAACACTTGTACGATAACAGACACCAGAAACCTCGCTTGGTCGTTTGTTAGAAGGGTGAGACAATCTCTGTTTATTTATTTATTTATTTATTTATTTATTTTAACCAAGCATATTTCGTTGTAAGCATAAACACACGCACACACCGACATGAAGCCTGATATCAATTAAATTCATCCATCTGTTCCAGTCCTCGCGCTTTAAGTGCGCATGCTGCCAGCTCACACAGCACGCCTCTAAAACCTGCCAGCAGAAAACACAGCTCGAGAGGAGCTTCTTGCAGACGTATAAAACATCATCCACCCACACAGACACGCTGACGCAGGCGGGGACGCATATGCACGTGTTGGAGCACAAGCGCACGCGAACACACACACACACACACACGGTTTGTATCTGTATCTCTATTTTTCTATAAGAGTACACAAAAAACCTTCTATCTACTGTATCTCTTTCACTCAACATCACCATCTGAATTAAAAATAAAAAAATAAATAAATGGAAAAAATTTTACTGGCTATAGAAAGATTTTCAATAACGTGTACTTATTTCTCCAAGTACTTACAAAACATATCAATTACTACAGGAGATTTCCTACTGTAACTTTTTTCTATATATCATACAGTAGCTAGCTATCTGGTGCTATTGTAAACTAAACAGTTAGCTTAATTTATTTCGTTTTTCTACGTCATACAACGGACAAAGATTGTTAATTTAAGTGCCATTATCCCGATTCCTTATTATAATGCCTTTAATAAATAGCTAGCACATTGACCTAAGCTACCTTTTTCTAGCAGATGAGCCAAAGCTAAACTGACTAGATTAGCAAACTAGCTCGTATTCTCATCAGCTAGCTTTATAGCTAGTTTATACAGTAGCTGAGTTCCTTGACACCGCTCAAAACAGCTTGCTAAACTCTTTAGGTTTTCCTTAATAATAAAGAGGATGTTCCACCTTGCACCCTCGATTATCTGAGTCTCAGCTCCGATAACTTTTCTTAGAGCTAGATAAATCGCAAATCAACCGCAAATGTCAGATTTGGCTTCCGAAATGTTTACTTTTGTAACATCTTTCAGTCTTGTTTTTCTAGCTTGGTCTTGAATCGTAAATGTTTCTGTATTGACGCACTGGGACTAGCCTAATGGTACCATGCTTCATATTTCATGTAGCTAGCATCTTAAAAAGTTTGGGTAGCACAAATACCTACAGTAGCTACTGTATATTGATTTCTTAATTACTGTCAGGCTTGGAAAGGACAAGTAGAGACGTGTGTGAGTTAAAAGAAGCATGCTGGTGTATTAGCAATCATCCAATCCACCACGCTAATAACCGCCATCAACACAACAGCCCTCGTCATACTGTAGCTACTAACTAAGTAAAATAGCCGTGTCTCTGGCACAAAGATGTGTTGTGTAGCTGTTGGCTTTCTCATAAATATGATTTTGAGCATTACTGGACAACAGCGAATAAAATAAAAGATGCATTTTTAAGGTGCTAATAGCGAAACCTGAATGTTACCTGATATGTTGGATGTTGTTGGTCGATGGCGTTCTTTGAGAAGATATTTTAGTGACAGCTGCTAAAGTCAATGACCCAAAGTAAATTTAAAGCCCATCACCGTGATTTAAATTTCAGAGCAAAGAGGCAAAAGAGCAACGATTGTGTCACTGTGCAATTGGGTCTAATATCAGTTTGATGGACGTCAGAAAAGTTTTTCAGGTCTGACTTCTGTGTGAATTTTCAGCTGAGCTGTCATACATGACAACTGATGAAAAGAACAGAGGAGTACACTGTGTGTGTGTGTGTGTGTGTGTGTGTGTGTGTGTGTGTGTGTGTGTGAGCGTAAAGCCGATAGTCCTGCTGTCAGAGGGAAGTGAAGTGCTCCTGCATATGTAATGACCTTCAGCACAGAGAACATTGCAGGAACGGTCATGGGTCACCGAATAAAAAAAAAAAAGAACGAAAGATGACTGGTGGAGTGCGACAAAAGGATGAGAGAGAGAGAGAAAGATGTACAGCAAGACAGAGCTTTACTTATTTGCTAGCAAGTCAAGCAAAATAGATGAAAATGAGTAGATAAGGTGCTGAGCTGCTGATACTATTGAGCTGCTGTTTGGATGAATTATCTACGCCACGGCGATGCCAACAAGCTGATCAACATTCATATCTGGATCGAATGGATGCATCAATATACCACAAAGACACACTCCTATGGTTCATCACAATCCCAAGGAGTCTGTGTCACTGCTGTGGTCCATACAGGTCGTTCACTACTTATTTTTAAGAATACTGCAAATTTTGGCCAAGACGTGTTGTATGACATCACAGCCGAAGCTCTCGTTGCTTTACGTGTGTGTCATATGTTAGTACAGCTTTTGTAGTTATATGTTACGTGGTAGCCTAGAAGCATTGAGCAAGTAAGGGGTTAAGTGCCTTGCTCAGGGGCCCTACAGTGGCAGCTTGGTGGACCTGGGATTCAAACTCACAACCTTCTGATTTGTAGCACAACACCTTAACCACTAGGCTACCACATCCTCATGTGTCTTCACTGGCAAGCAATTTTACTCCCAAAGTTGCAGCAAATAAAAAAATCAAGTATTTTTGGTTGCGTGATATCCTGAAGAATTGATTTTTGGAAGGAGTCTTCAAGGTCTGGGCTTTTGTACCATTTGCTTAAAAAATGACGTGTATGTTTCACAAGACCGAAGAGAACAACGGATAATGAATTCTGTTCCCTTGATGATGCTATTAAGGAGGCAAAATTGTTTGTGCTCACTGTCGATCGATCCTTTTTCGATCGCGTTGTTGTGACGCGAGTGTTTTCCTCCGAGGGTGTTATGATGTATTGTGATGTGTTTGAATTTGATGCGGTCGGCTGGATAATCACGTCTTGGAGGATGATGATGGGAATTGACAGGTCACCAAATTGGCACAAAATCACAAATTATAGTGCGAATCTTTAATAAATAACGATGAATCCATTTCAGGTTGCTAACAACTCCACTTTGGGTCCATCACATCATTTTTTTCATTTATGATGTCCCTATAACTCGCTCACAAAGACAGATATCTAATCACTCAAGTCTTCTTTTTCCACCTAATATACAGAACAGGACTTATTTTCCACCCGGTTCTCTCTCAGATTAGTTGTAGCCAATTACCACCTGCAGCTACCAATCTGGAAGGGTGAAGGCTAGCACATGCTTCCTCTGAGACACATGTAGCCTGCCATCTCATCTTTTCAAACGGTTGCTCATGCAGTGTCACAGGGCAGACAAACCAATTAGAACTTTCATAGCGGCTTTCTCAAACCCACGGTCACTTTGCAAATTTGTTGAAAAAAAAATAAAATAAAAAAGTCCAGCATACAAACAGGCTGGTCCACAGTCCAGACTTTTCAATGCTCTTTAACTGAATAAATTTCACTTGCGAAGCAAATCCTACTGTCACACACACCACCACAGATCCACAATGCAAACGCAGGCTGTGGACCAAGGTGAGGACCAAGCAGGCTCTAGATCTCTCAGAACAATCTCACCAACCATAAACGAGCAAATTAAGCAGAGCAAATTATTATGTGATGAAACCAGATCTTAAAAACCTCCAAACCTCTCAAGCTTGACTCCAGTGCTTCGTTACAACCCGTGAACTAATACAAAACTGACGCATAAAGAAAAAATCAAGCAGAGAAATGGAAAAAAAAAAAAAAGCAATGGAAGAGAAAGTTCAGATGAGGATCAGCAATAACAATCACGCACACAGCTTACTCGCAACCGGAAATGGAAAAGCACTCATAACATAATCCTGTGAGATCACATTACAATTTTTTCTAATTGTATTCTGCATTAAGACATGATTACAATAAAACATCTGGACTTCATTAATGCCCTGCAGTGTGTGTACCTGTCTTAGTGAACTTTATTCCAGTTCTATTAAATCTCCAGCCAACGCTGCTGTTTATTTCTGTTCATTTAAGATACGCAAAATGGCAGCAATCCAGCTTTTTGAGAAACTCTT
Organism: Tachysurus vachellii; assembly: GCF_030014155.1. Taxonomy (NCBI): domain Eukaryota; kingdom Metazoa; phylum Chordata; class Actinopteri; order Siluriformes; family Bagridae; genus Tachysurus; species Tachysurus vachellii. Next base: position 29,159,862 of record NC_083463.1, on the reverse strand, counting down.
TTTGCGCATTGATCCATTTTATTCCAGTCTGTTTTTCTGGGAAGCTCTCCAAGACGTACAGTACGCTGAACTCTTTCTTTCTCAAAAGCAGAGAGGACACTATCCCATACTTCAGTTCTGTACTTTTAGATCTAAACGGTATGTTGCTTGGAGTTAAAAAAGAAAACAAAAGTCCTGTATCTTCAAGAGATAATTCATACAATGCTTGTGTTCTTATATGGATTTTTCAAGGGAACCCGGATACAAGATTAAAATTCGATGAATACTGTATTTCCTGAATATTCATTCATTCATTCATCTTCTACCGCTTATCTGAACTACCTCGGGTCACGGGGAGCATGTGCCTATCTCAGGCGTCATCGGACATCAAGGCAGGATACACCCTGGACGGAGTGCCAACCCATCGCAGGGCACACACACACTCTCTCATTCACTCACACAATCACACACTATAGACAATTTTCCAAAGATGCCAATCAACCTACCATGCATGTCTTTGGACCGGGGAGGAAACCGGAGTACCCGGAGGAAACCCCAGAGGCACGGGGAGAACATGCAAACTCCACACACACAAGGCGGAGGTGACTGCATATTCTGATAGAAATAATTATCATGAGGGAAACCCCACACGCTCTGTAAATATGCCAACCAAATCATAAACCAAGGGATATCCAAAAGGGGTGGTGAATGAGCCCCCTACCAGGACACACCTTAGGAAAATGACCTGTATAAACAGATTATCAACTACAAGGTACTGACGCATTTGTGGCAAGGTCTATGGCAACCCACTTCTCAGGGCTTAAGATCCAGCTGGTCTCAATGAAATACTTGGCAAAACATGATACTCTTTGGACCGGGGGAGGAACCCGGAGTACCCGGAGGAAACCCCCGAGGCATGCAAACATGCAAACTCCACACGCACAAGGTGGAGGCGGGAATCAAACCTCGACCCTGGAGGTGTGAGGCGAACGTGCTAACCACTAAGCCACCGTGCCCCCCTTTTCCTGAATATTATTAGAAGGTAAATGACATTGGTTCCATCATTTATCGTCAAATCCATTCTAAAAGAAATCCACCAAGTTCATTCAACTGTTTTGTGTTGTTGATAAAGAGAATCTCAGACTTCATCCGTATCCATCCATCCATCCATCCATCCATCCAGCCATCCATCCATCCATTTTCTGTAGCGCTTATCCTACAGAGGGTCACAAGGAACATGGAGCTTATCCCAGGGGACTTCATCCATATGTATAAAGACATTTTGGAAAACAGTTTTCAGCTCTATGTAGGTTTTTTCTTGTATTTTTTTATTTTTTCACATAAACATTGCCGTCCAGTGAAAATGCAAAATCGATTTGAAAACACTTCCATGACCACTCCAGTCTGGCAAGAATGTCAGAACCTGTTACGCTCTCAAGAAAAAACTCAAGAGCATGTTGTTTTTTTTGAGTGGTAGAGAAGCAGAGATGCGTAAAAACACCAATACGAACTAAAGTGCTAAAAGGAAAAATGATGAGCAAACATTGCTTGAGTGGTGGCTTCAGAAGCAGCATGTACCATATGCTGGCTCCTCTGGACAAGGGATATAGGATAAAATAAAGGCAAATTCATTTGCAGACACTTTATTAAGTATAATAAAAACATGCCACACAATATTTATGTATTTATTTATTTATTCATATTTATATTTTTATTTTTGTTTTTTTTGTGTTAAAAAAAAAAACAAAAAACATGTTTTATTTTACTTAATAAAGTGTCTGCAAATTAATTTGCAGACACTTTATTAAGTAAAATAAAACATGTCACACAGTATTTATTTATTTATTTTATATTTATATATATATTTTTTTTAACACAAAAATTTTCAAATTACTTTGTCGGCGCATCGATTACAAAATCAGTGCCGCTAATAAATTGATATACTTCCGTAAATTCATTTGCAGACACTTTATTAAGTAAAATAAAACATGTCACACAGTATTTATTTCTTTATTTATTTATTTTTATATTTATTTTTTCTTAAGACAAAAGTTTTCAAATTTTTTTGTCGGCGCATCGATTACAAGATCGGCGCTGCTAATAAATTGAGATACTTCCGTAAAATTCATTTGCAGACACTTTACTAAGTAAAATAAAACATGTCACACAATATTTATTTATTTATTTATTTTTATATTTATATATTTTTTTTAACACAAAAGTTTTCAAATTACTTCGTCGGCGCATCGATTACAAGATCAGTGCCGCTAATAAATTGATATACTTCCGTAAATTAATTTGCAGACACTTTATTAAGTAAAATAAAACATGTCACACAGTATTTATTTATTTATTTATTTATTTATTTTTTAGCACAAAAGTTTTCAAATTACTTTGTCGGCGCATCGATTACAAGATCAGTGCCGCTAATAAATTGATATACAGTACTTCCGTAAATCCTAAGCTACAGTAATTGTCCAAACGGTCATGCCCTTTTGTTTAAGCCTGTGCCTCGATTAAGGCAGCTCCGCTAGGAAAGCTCACCTCTGCTCACTTTTCCTTTCACACAGCATACGAAAAAAAAAAAACTCTCAGTACAACATCACATTGCATTCATCTGCCATGACCTGTGGATATGATGAGCTTTCATTGCAAGAAGAAAAATAAATAAAGAAAGGTTATCTTGCAGGTGAATTTTTCATAACCTATCAGATAGCAATCAGGTCTTTATGTGTCAGGCTTTATGTTTTAAAAAGCATTTATTTTTACTAGAATTTTCCCCCTTATGTTGTAAAATATGGTAAATTTACAGCATTCGGTTGATTCCTTTATGCAGCGCAACTTCTGTTTATCGCTTTTACCTTATTGAAGGGTCCAGCAATGGCATATTTGACCTCTTTCCAAGCTGTAGTCCAGTGTCTTAAACTCTGAGCAACTATGTTGGTAAGCTAACGTGAGTCATACTTTAGCTTAGTCCCCATGTTGGTAAGCTTACATGAGTCAAACGTTAGCTTATTCCCCATGTTGGTAAGCTAACGTGAGTCATACTTTAGCTTAGTCCCCATGTTGGTAAGCTAACGTGAGTCATACATTAGCTTAGTCCCCATGTTGGTAAGCTAACGTGAGTCAAATTGCTACGATGCACCTCGTTATAGACCACATTTTAGATGCAATTCCTATTTTGTCTATAATAGTCAACATAGCATTAAATCCAGTGCTTAAATACAGTAAGGATTTCTGTGATTAAGATTTTCAGCATGCATGTGTATTGAAAAATCTGTTGGCAGTTTAGGAACAATTCATACAATTATCATAATATTTACCAGGGTTTCAGACACTGGAATGAACTCTAATACTAACTTAAGACACAATTGTGAAAACCAAAATGAAATTTAGAGTCAGAATTGAAAGTTAATCTAAGATAAACCTCTGTTTTTTTACAAATGTCTAAATCCTAAATTAGCGCTAGTCAGATCTGAATAGCAATGTGTGCAAATTCGGTATTTATTCCTCACCGCAGTATGTAACAATACTGATTTCGTATAGAATTTTTCCCCAGTCCTGTTACAAGCTTAACGTCACCTGGCTTTTATTAACCCCACCCACACTCACCCTGCCATGACAATGAAGAAATCCAGCCTGTTCCACGTGTCGCCAAGGTAACAGCGCCGGCCGAAGATGCCCAGTGCCACCATCTTCACCACCATCTCCACGGCAAAGAAGATATAAATAATTGCATCGAATGCCTGGGAGGCAGAAAGATCAAAACAGGAACAAGTTACAGTAATTAATTCACTTCACAAGATATAAGCAAACTCAAAGTTTTGAGTGACATCAGACTGACGGTGAATATGAGGAAATTGATCTTGATATACATTTCCCTATCGATACCAGCATATAAAACTGCTGGAATAATTAACAGCATGCGAATGCACTCACACATAAGTAGACATCAAAACAAAGAGTTAATTAAAAACAGCAGGCAAATCAAGAAATCTCCGCTTCTACATCTCCTGCATAAGAGGTTATTTGTTCTTTCTAAAATGTTTGGCATTGGGCCACTCGTATACTCCATGGATCCAAGTTTGTTTGTGGGGTTTTGTGTGAGAGCAAGATAGCAGAAAAACATGTGCATCGATAGAATTTTAATCGAATTCAGACGTGACTGCAATATATCTCTGACTTCAGCATCTGCACTTGTGTTTTGCAACCGTCTTATTAATTAGAAAATACTATTTAATTACCAGATCTGAACGTGCAATTTTGAAATTCCCCAGGCTACAGACTGATTGAAAATTAGCTGCAGATAATAGCTCAAGAGGCGATAATCGACAGACGAAGCGATGTGGCATTTCTTTATGAAAGGCTTCAATAACTTATTAGTAAGAATTAGCTAGAGCGATTAGATGAGATGCAAGGCCGATTGGTCATCGTGTCTCATGAGAGACGTAACAAAAGGCAGAGCTATTTGTTTGTACCACATGATGCTCGTAACGTTTAAGTGAACATCTGAGACTGTTTTTTTTATTGCATAATTTCATTGTGAGTACTATAATGGGTAGAAATGAATCCTGGATGAAAGGAGTAATATTCAGGGAGTAAGCCTGACTAACTGGAGAAACTGAAGCATAGGGAGAAGATGCAAACGCCACACACCCAGGGTGGAGTTGGGAATTGAACCGGCATCCCCAACAGCCAACGATTTTTTTACATAATTGTGTAAAATACTAAAAGATAGAAGGAAAGTTCCATTACAGATTTCCACAGTTGGACTGTCCTGTGGCACTCTGACTGAAAGCAGATCCCATTGATGGATGGCTCTGGTTTCATCAGAATTTTTATGTGTACTTGTAACGGTTAGGCAGTCAGTGCTCAGAAAGACTGCATATTCTCACTCATTCACTCACTCATGTTCTACCGCTTATCCGAACTACCTCGGGTCACGGGGAGCCTGTGCCTATCTCAGGTGTCATCAGGCATCAAGGCAGGATACACCCTGGACGGAGTGCCAACCCATCGCAGGGCACACACACACACACACTCTTATTCACTCACGCAATCACACACTACGGACAATTTTTCCAGAGATGCCAATCAACCTACCATGCATGTCTTTGGACCGGGGGAACATGCAAACTCCACACACACAAGGCGGAGACGACTGCATATTCTGATAGAAATAATTATCATGAGGGAAACCCCACATGCTCTGTAAATATGCCAACCAAATCCTAAACCAAGGGATATCCAAAAGGTGTGGTGAATGAGCCCCCTACCAGGACACACCTTAGGAAAATGACCTGTATAAACAGATTATCAACTACAAGGTACTGACGCATTTGTGGCAAGGTCTATGGCAACCCACTTCTCAGGGATTAAGATCCAGCTGGTCTCAATGAAATACTTGGCAAAACATGATACTAGATTGATTCTTTGTGACCAAAGAACCAAGCATTTGTTTGACACATTAAAGCACGGTGAAATTCTTTCTTAGCATATCCCTTGGTTGTGGTCAGAGCACAGGGTCAGCCATGGCACAGTACCGAGGAAGTTCCCATGCTTGTATCTAGTCATGGTTTTGATTAAGCTTGCCTCATTTGTGGATAACGAGTACAGATTTGCCTGTAAAGTCCTCTAAAGTTTGTGTTTTGACCCAGATCATGAATTTGGTTCGAGGTGCTTGAAAGAGCCTGGATAAAATGTCCGCCCACTCAGACTCTCAAGTGTTACATCAGCTCAAAGGTTTGAGAAAATGTTATCCTGCAGACAGCCGCACACTCCATCTAGCTAAGTATCAAAACATGTCTGAAGGAAGGATGTGCTCATGGACAGGTTGGTAAGGGAGTTCCTTTTACATTACCAGTATTCAGAAAGCTTCACAGCTGTGCTGTGTGTATGTCAGAGAGAGACTTGTGTGCCCGCTTCTTTGGGGAATTCATGTCTGAGCAATTTTTTCGTTCGTGAATGTAATGTGGTGGCATGTGTGTATGTGTGCTCTGATTGCTCCAGGCTTTGAGTGTGTGTATGAAATGATCAAACTGGGGAATTGGGTGAGTGTGATTCTCAGTTGAAGCTTGCAGACTCAGGACCAAAACAGGACCAGTTTGGGTGCTTATAAAATTTACGTTACATTTTCGAAAATCTGGGTTATTTTGTAGGCGTAGTTGAATTTGCTCAAGAGTGTCATTTGTATTAGTTGAGTTCATCATTTGTAGGCAGGTGTAGGCAGGATTGGTCAAACTTTCTACAGAAAAATGGGTGGGACTGGTCAAACTTTATGCAGTATCAGGCAGGATTAGTTAAGAATATCTGTGGGAGTGAGAGGGTTTGGTGAAACCCATGGGCGTCGGAACAATTATATGTGGTTGGGACAGGACCCACCCACTTTTTAAGACCAATAATATTGGACCCACTCACTTTTCACCTCTATTCAGCGCATATGTCTTTTTTTTCTTTTTAAAAAAAAGTTGAAACCTTTCTGTTTGAGGAATGCCCTAATAAATTAAACTCCATTCCGTGTTTTACCTACAGCATTGACCACGCTCCTGCTTCCTGAAATCCATGGGTGTCGGAACCATTATATCGTCGCTGTCGGGCGGAAATCTCGTATGTCCAAATTTTGTAAATTTCATATTTTTTCACATATCGATGCTATTGGTCAGTCCCCACGTGGGTCTGTTATTTTTACACGTTATTAACCAATCTAAAGTCTTGAAAATAGCTTGAGCGCAAATCTCATAACTCCATTGGACACTTCAACTGTCCACCTCTTCCTCACTCTGCGGGAGAGCTTCGCGGCATATTTCTCCTCAAGAAGAGTCGCAACGAATCAAGACGTCTTCTGAGGTAAATGTCTTCAAAACACTGGGCTCAAAGAAAAAAAATCTTGACCCCCGCTAGTTCTGGTGCTCGTCTGAGGACAGGAATTTAGCGCAAGACAATCCACTGCAACGCGGACTAAACCCTGTGCACTGCAGATAAGGTACGGCGTTTTTGTAATTTCCTAAAAATAACGGTTTTGGAGATACGAGGATTCCGCCTGACAGCGACGATATGTGGGTGGGACAGGACCCACCCACTTTTAATTTGCTTCCGACACCCATGGTGAAATCTTCTCTGGAAGTGGGAGGCAGGACTTCCTGCAGGACTTGTCAGGATTGGTCAAAAGTATCTACGAGTTCAGCTAGGAATGGTCAGAATTATTTAGGGCTCAAGAAGGTGTAGGATTTTAAAAGGTCGGCCGCTTTCACCTAGTCCAAGTGTTAATTTTATATAATTACATCCCACTTGAGGAAGCATTGTTATATCAAAGCCTCACTGAGCTGAAACAGGAGGGCCTGTTAGTTTTGGATTTCTATCAAATCTTTACAAATCTGCCTGAGTGCTTTGACAAAAAACACAAAACGAATACATAAGGACCGGATAAGAATATAAGAGAAATGGGATAATTCCTGCACATGTCTCACTATACCCAGCAGCAACACAAGAACAGCTTTAGTGGAGTTCTTTTTGAATCGAATTATGATAGACATCAGCAGCCTAGGGTTAAAGCAGGAGTGATGCAGCTATAGATAGCACACCAAAGGCTTGAATGGAAAGATACCATTGGTGTATGTTTGCGTGCTTGAAATTGGGTTTTGATCTCTGAGAGGTACAGATGTAGTGAAAAACACCAACAACAACAAAACATTTATGGTCTAACTAAGAAGGAAATTTGATGCTAAATGTTCTAGTTTTGTTTTGGCACAAATGCAGGTTGAATTTATGCTTCCTAATTTTTTTAAAACGTAACCAATTGTCATTCTTAACTAGTTGTTCTTACGGCTGGAAATTATTGTGCTTCTGTGGTATGGCACAGAAGGGAACGGTATGACATTAAAAATCTTTAGGTACCTTCCAGATTTGGTGCCTTGGTTCAGGTAAGAGAACCTGATTTGAATGCATTCTTACAGCAAGATGCCTGTCTACTTCTCTTGACGATATATATTTATTCTAACGCCCTCTGTTTTTGATCATCCTACTCCTTGCCTGGTTACTCAATGTCATGATCTAAGATCTAAGAAAAAATCACACTCACATAGCTGTCACACTCACATAGCTCAATGTCATGATCACGATACTTATTTTTATCCTTTAGTTATAATCACTGATATATGCTTCCATACAGTAAGTCCTTGCTTAGGGTTGAAGGGCAGGTATATCCATGGCTACAGTATAATAAGACAGTGAAACAGTCTGAAATGAATACTAGTAGTGTGTGAATGTGAAGATAAACAGCATTCACAGTAACAAAATCAACACTCGTGTACTTCTGTATAATAAAGAATTTTAGACCACATCATTATGCTACATTATAGATCTTCAGGCATCATAGTAATTATTTAACTATAACTATAGCATACATTGAGGTACATATTAATTGATTGTGTAAGCAAGAGTATTTAAGAGACTTAAGGAATTCTCACCTGCAGGATCTGACAGCGATGTGAGGAGCAGTCGATGTTCTCGCACGGTTGGTACATCCCCAGGGTCACGCAGTTCAACAGGATCACCATCATACTCACTCGCTCAAACCATGTGCATAGTCATAGTTAAGGCCAACTCGGATGAATTCTGATTAATACTATGGGGTTCTGTTAGAATATTAATCCACAGATCACAAGACTGTTGTTGATGTTGCTTCACATGCAAGAAATTTTCAGGTTAATGCTATGCTAGTGCTAGGTTAATGCAATGCTAATGCTAGGTTAATGCTATGCTAGTGCTAGGTTAATGCTATGCTAATGCTAGGTTAATTTTCAGGCTATGCATTGCTTATAATGCTATGTACTGTATGGTGTTCATAGAATATTCTGTTAGTGAATACCTTATAAATCCTTTTTGTAAGGATCTTCTAACTAGAATCATCTAACTAGGATCATTCATAATCCTAAATGGAGAAAACAGGAACACCAACAAATATAAAACGATGGGGGGAGGCTTAGAAATTTCTTTATAACATTTACTGAGACCTGGCAATTGAACAAACCAACAGCCATGTGTACATAAACAAACTAATTACCAAGCAAACACAGAGCAGGTGGCCACAATCAGGTAACGAGGAAACAGAACAAGGATGTAGAAGAGAGACAAAAGTCCATGGAAATGTAAATAATGTAAGCACATGACGTAAAAAGAAAGCAAAAAGACAACGTGACACTCACTCGTCTGATCCATGAGCTCAAGTTAATTAGACTCATTAAAACATTCCAACACCGGCACTTCGTTATCTTCTTAAGGCCAGGACAAAATTCATTCTGTCACTCATTTTACATATCTTCAGTATGCATTTAATCTTAGAGCTGTTTTAAATTGCACAACGTTAGCAAGCTAACAGAATGTATACGGTAAGTCGGACCACTTTTTCAGCTTTCATGAACATTAAAATGCTTAGTGTGTTAAGCCTTACAGAAAACCTTTCCTGAATTTTCCATTATGTTTTCACATATTTTCAGGTGTTGAGTATTTTTTTTTTTTAATGATTTTTTAATTTTTTCCATGATTTGATTCTTTTCAGTTAAAATATATTTTTCAACACGTAATTTTTTTTCTACAAATATAATTTACAATAAAAATATTTACACCTACAAATTTATTTGGGATTTGCTTTACATGTCATTCATTACTCACATTTTTTTCTCACTTTTTTTAAAAAAAATGTAAAGATTTCTTCAATCACCTGTATTTTTATTTATTTATTTATTTATTTATTATTTATTATTATTATTATTATTATTATTATTATTATTATTATTATTATTATTTTACAAATGAATCAGTGTTTTTAGATGATTTTCACATGGGATTTCTTAGCACATTATCTGTCTCTTTTAAAACCCAATTTTAAACGTTTTATTTTATACATTGTCACGTATCATTTCCTTTTTTTTACAAAATTATTTGTCCATTCTGATTTATTTTAATGCATGATTTTCACAGATTTTATTATTTTTTCTCCGCCATTCATTCGTTTGTATTTACATGTTAATTTCCAACATGTCAGGTCAGTGATTTTATTTAAGTGATTTAATTTTTGTAATGATTTAATTCAAATGATGACTTGAGCCCACGTGGGTAATTTGAAGGTGTAACTTTTGCCCCTCATGTCATCATTCCCTACTCATATAATCGCATGTGGTAAACATATAATCAACTGTGAAGCACAAGTGAGACAGTTTAAAGACGACTGAAAGAGAAAATTCACGGAAAAACTTAAAATGGAAATGATAAGATGATATCGGGGGCTTGTTATGCTTTAATACACATCACCCGCATCCAAACAAACAAATTCCCTTTTTCTCTCTTGATATTAAAAAGTCAGCAGCACAGAAATGTGGAGAGGAAGTGGAACGCTAAGCGCGATCTATGAGTAGTGTAGCAAAAAGAAAGAAGGCTGAATTGAATGATACGGATGAGATGTAAAATGTAGAAAAGAATTAAACAGACTATTATTCTAGAACGTACTAATGTGTGTTTACTGAGCAGAACTGAAGCTGTAGCCTTGAGTGAGATCAAATAAAGTGCTAGTGACACAGTTTATGGGCTACATTTTCTTCTTTCCTCATCTCACTTACTCCATTTGTCCATAAAGGTCACAGAGGCAATGGCAGCCTGAAGTAAAGTGAAAATGGAGTTGTTTTTTTCATATGAATGTTTATGTTACAGAAAACTGACACACACACATACAAAGCGACACAGCATCCCTTATACAATACAGTATATATTGTTACTTGCCCTTAGACAAACAGAGCCTTGCCTATAAATGAGCAGAAACACGCACACACACACACACACACACTCACACACACACACATATCACTTCAATTTGTGAATGTGTGCAGTTCTTTTAAAAAGAATAATTGTTAAAAAACATCTTTACAGAAAGACACACATGCACACACACACACAATTCACTTCAATTTAATTGTATAGTTCTTTTTAATACAATTTAATTGTACAGAAAGACACACATGCACACACACACACACACAATTCACTTCAATTTAATTGTATAGTTCTTTTTAATAAATTTAATTGTACAGAAAGACACACGTGCACACACAAACACATGCTCACACACACACACACACACACACACACACACACACACACACTTATTTCACTTAAATTCATTTGTACAGTTCTTTTAATAATAGAAATTGTTAAAAAAACATCACAGAAAGACACACAAAGTGCACACACACACACACACACACACACACACACACACACACACACACACACACACACACAGAGACACACATACACACAAAGTTGCTGTGTTAAGCAACTCAGAGCTATCAAGCGTACCCGTTTAACGATCTTACACTTCCCAGGTTCTTTCTTTCCTTCTTTCCATCCATCACCTCCCTTTTTAGCTCTTCCTCTTACCTTCTTTCCTCATTTCCCAAACCCATGATTTCCTGAAGCCACACTATGAGACTTTTCGAACCAATATCCTATAGACAGAACACCGAGGCAGTGACAATGTCACTCTACACCCACACATGTATGAAAAGGCAGGTGACTCATTGGGCTAAACAACAAACACACAAGCTATGCTGTCATCACAGAAAGAACGATTCTAAGGTTAAGCTCATTGACACTGAGAGAAATCAATTTGTCCTCCCACCTCCTGAAACATGGTGTACCCACATATATGGACTGTGCTAAATCGCCCTTAGGTGCAAACGTGTGCACTGCAAAAGTCAAATTTATCAACTACTTCTTATTCCAATATTTTATATCTTTTGTTTTCTTGTTCAATTGACAGATTATTCCATTAATTTGAAGTATTGATTTCCAGTAAGAGAGCATACAGTACAATGAGCTGCCAACAGAATAAGACAATATAAAGCTTAAAAATAGTAAAATACAGCTAGTTTGAATAGATAAAAGATGTTATCACTTGCTAAGATGTCAATTTTAATGTGTGTGTGTGTGTGTGTGTGGTTGTATCACAAGGATATCTGATATGTTACAACAAGAGAATAAGCTATCTGTGGGGGGGCAAAAGTGTTAGCATAACTGCTAGCTGAGTGATTTTACAGGTTGCAATGTTTTAGTTTTGTTTTTAGCATGAATGTTTTTTTTTTCTAATTTGGGTGACTTTATGACCAGGTTGCCATTTGTGAACTGATATTACATTTATAAAGATAGAAAGCAAAGGTTAAAAAAAAAAAGAAAGAAAAAAAGAAAAACAGTCATGGTATAAGAGTAAACGCTACCACGTTGTTGTTTATTTTTCCCGCTAGTAAGAGTTTCAGTAAATGGTAGTAGTTTAAAAGAGGTTTGATGGCTATAATGCTCTAAAACTAAACACTGAATATTCAGTATAAGTAAAAAGAAAATCTAGCTAACTACTAAGAACTGTACTTAAAATATGGCCCTCAATTCTCCTTATCAGGACAACTGGTGCTGTCCTTCATTATAAAAATACATTTAAACACCTTTTTTGTTTCCTTTTCTTCTAGTCCTTTTTGTACTTTGGCCTACTCTCATTTAAAGAAAATTACCTGAATTTGTAGGGACACTAGCTTATTATATAACTCCCCATCCATTCCTTTCTTCTCTAAATCTTTACATCTCTCTCTCTCTCTCTCTCTCTCTCTCTCTCTCTCTCTCTCTCTCTCTCTCTCTCTCTCTCTCTCTCCGTTCTCCTCCTTCCTTCTTTCTGACAGCTCATTAGCAAGATGTTGCCAACCTTGGCCGAAGGAGTTGGGACGCCAACCTTGGCTGTCCCTCCTCTGTAACAGTTTAGTATACAGTGCCAATTTATGCTAACATTCTCATAGTCAGCCTTCCACCACAGAAAATTAGTCAGACAAGGGGTTTGGCTTTGAGAAAAAAAAAACAAAAAAACAAAAAAACAGTTCCAGATATCTCATACTATTAATCAGTTATTATCAGACTGATAATTCTCTGGTATTTAAAAAAATCCTGAATGATGCAGTAATGATCAAGTCAATGCCTGGGGTGAGTTTCTGTCTGAAATCAACAGCTGCACACACTCCTCATCCTTACTGTCGGATTAATGATAGCCGAGGCTGGTGGAACCTTCCTTCGCGCAAGAGGAGATAAACCCAGGGTCAGTGTACTACCTCGCTTTAAGTGGATGAAGACAGGGTTAAAAGAGGGAGATCTGCTTTTCTTTCTGAGATGGGCTTTTAGTAATGGAGCAGATGACACCCTCTGGTTTGTGATGAGGTTCTATCTGAAATAGAATGTCTACAGGAACAGATTGGGTGCCAAAATAGAGCCAGGCTCTAGGAGATCTGCCATCTTAGTGGAAAAATTAGTCTATTAAACCTTTGCTAGAATGACCTAACATTCCCCGACATACACAACTGGTGCAACAGTGTTAAATGTAAGCTTTACAACGGTTTGAAAAGGAAAGGATACGGTAAAGGAGATTGTCTTAAATTGTGCAACGTTAGCATGCTAACGGTAGATCAGATCAAGCCTTCAGAAAGAATTTTACATTATGTTTTCAGATATATTCAGGTGTTGTGAAATTAATTTTCCATGATTTTTTTTCAGGATTTGATTATTTTTAGTTAAAATATATTTTTTAACATTTATTTCTATGAACGTAATTTACAATAATATGATTTTTACATGTCAAAATTACTTGGGATCTTTTTAACACGTGATTCATTACTCACAGATTTGCTGTAAACAAGCTTCATTTTTTTTCATACTAATTTAAAAATGATTTAATTATTTAAAAATGATTTATTCTCCTATATTTTTTTTAAATGAATCTGTATCTTGACGTGATATTTTTCATATGTGATTTCTTATCATATTATCTGTTTCTTTTAACACAAAATTTTATATGTTTCATTTTATATATTGTCTCGTGATTTTTTTACACAATTTGTTTTTCACGTTTTTGTTTTTTTTTTACAAAATAATTTGTTCATTTTGATTTATTTTCATGAGTGATTTTGACAGAATTCATTCATTTTTCCTCCCACATTCATTCATTTGTATTCACATGTTAATTTCCCACACGACAGGTCAGTGATTTTTACATGTCACATAATTCAAATGATGTCAAACTATTACTTGAGTCCACATGGGTAATTTCAAGGTGTAACTTTTGCCCCACATGTAATCACTTCCTACACATATAATCACATGGGCAAACATATGATTATTTGTGAGAATGTCTTAAAGGCAAAGTTTACAACGAAACATTTCAACAACAATAGAAAGCATTTCAATCTTAAACATGTCAAATTCCCACTGGCATTGTGGGGAATATATGAAACCATTAACCATATGGTGAAGACTGTAAGAGAATGAAGATATGATTGATGCTGTGTATTTCTGCCTGAACTGAATCTACTTCCTTCTCTCGTTCTCACTCCATATTTATTTAAATTAGCATTGACAAGAGTGTCCCTTCCTCAGGACCGCTTAGCTCATTTGCAGAGCTCGTGAACACGGATATTTAATTAGGCAACACTGCAGGCAGAACTAGGAGGGACTGCTGGCTAAGAGAGCCATTAACCTCAGTCTGGGGTTACAGAAAGATACAGTCAAGTAGTCATGTGAGCTCATAGTGATCCAATTACAACTACAAAAAAACAAAACCGCATGTTCGTGTAATGATGAATTTCTTTTATGGATTGATGGGGAAGAAGTTTGGTAGGTTTATGCAATTTTATTTTTTTCTTAGATCGTCTCTATGATACAACACCTAGCAACCAGGAAGGATGATACCTGACATTTGCTTCTTCAAGAAAGCCTGAAGTTCAAACTGCTGCTCCTGCTGCATCACAAGGCAGTGGAACAAATTTAAAGGAAGGACTATGTGCCAGCTTCCACTTACACAGACTTACAAATGTTCATGACTAGCTAGTGTAGCTGGGATTGACGGGACAGAAAGAGAGTATGCCATCCTTTCCATTCAGGGAAGAATTTGAATTGTGAAGTGAATGCCTTTGTGTTGCATTGCTCTGAATATACTGTAGGCAACGGTTAAGTCGACAGAATCGAAACCTAATTCTAAAATTTGTTAAGGAGACATGGTTTCCAGGATAGAGTCACTATCCTAGTATAATGTTCAATGAAAAGATAATGAATGAATTAATTAATTCAAGAACATTATGTAATAACAACACTGCTAAGAACGAATTTGTATTCAGGGAATGAACGTTCTTGCTAGGTTGAAAGTTGTGTAAGAGTGAGAGGTCTTGCTATCACTCACTCACTCACTCATTTTCTACCGCTTATCCGAACTACCTCGGGTCACGGGGAGCGTCATCGGGCATCAAGGCAGGATACACCCTGGACAGAGTGCCATCCCATCGCAGGGCACACACACACACTCTCATCCACTCACGCAATCACACACTACGGACAATTTTGCAGAGATGCCAATCAACCTACTATGCATGTCTTTGGACAGAGGGAGGAAACCGGAGTACCCGGAGGAAACCCCCGAGGCACGGGGAGAACATGCAAACTCCACACACACAAGGTGGAGGCGGGAATCGAACCCCCAACCCTGGAGGTGTGAGGCGAACGTGCTAACCACTAAGCCACTGACCCCCCCGTCTTGCTATCAGTTCTTGCAATTTCTATTTAGTCAGAAATTACTTCAGAACCTATTTCTGAGAAAATAAAATGTCAGAACAATCTTCCACATTAGGTGGTGTTTATAGACAATATTTAATATTTGGCTCTTTTTGATTGAATTTGTTCCTTTTTGCACAAATCAATCAATCAATCAATCAAATAATCTCCAACATTCAAGGATACAAGGAACACAAGAACAAACAAGAACATATGTTGAGAAACACCCGTGACCTATGATGACAAATTCAGCTCACCAGGCTCCCTTTGTTTCTGTGGTGACACATTCGTATGAACACGCTGATCTCCATGGCAACAGAAGTTCTTGGAGAAATAACGTTAATTGAGAGAATGGCAAGGAATTGATGACATGCTCCAGCACTACAAGTTGTCTCAGAGGTGCGCTTGTCAGGAATGCGTGTGTCTCAGCATGGGACACAACGATAAGCAAGACCTGAGAAACACTTTGTAATGAAAGATACTGCTGTGGAGTTCATGAAAAATCTGAGGTGATACAAATTTCACTGGAGGGAAGAGAGGAAAAAACAACAACAACAACAACAACAAAAAAAAAAAAAAACACTATAATGGGGAACACATTCCTTACAGAAGGAAAATCCAAGAACAAGGATATAGAGAGAAAACTGGAAGAAAGGTGGATTAGGTGATGCTGATCGTGTTGACATTAAAATGTGTGTATATTTCAAATCCATCATATCAATGATTAATACAGTGCTTAGCCAGCTAATTCTTATCATTTAACGATTATAATTATTATTTATTTATTTGCTTTACCATGTAAATTTGCTTCTAAACATAAACTGTTATGAAGTAAAAAATGTACAATTTATTTCCACTCATTTACTTTCACTCAAGCTTGTTACCTCAACATATTCAGCCCTATGGTATACCCGGAATATTCCCCAAATCTCATCATCAACATAATCCAAATTTCATGATGATTGTGACAAGAAGAAATTTACTACTTTATTTACTGTAGATGTTTGACATCGACTTCAAATATAGATGGTCAAATGTACAACATTGTTATCAAAAAACTAAATTATTGCCATTTGATAGATTTATGAGAAGTCTGGAGTTTGGTAGCTTCATGCAATAGTCTTTATTTTCATCTTTCATTTTTTTGCCACCTGCCAATTCCCCCCATCAGTCAGCTCTCGTCTATCATAACAGCTTCTAACCAGGGAGGATGAAGCCTGTGTAACTTTTTCCAAGAAACCTGAAGACAGCCAGTCGCATCTTTTTAAACTGCTGCTCCTGGTGCATCATATGGCAGTGGAACAAATTGAGAGGGAATGAATATCTACCCTCTTCTGCATACACAGGCAAATTACAATCGCTCATCTTACAACTCGCTAGTCTAGCTGAGATTTTATTACTCTCTCACTCTCTCACTCACTCACTCATTTTCTACCGCTTATTCGAACTACCTCGGGTCACGGGGAGCCTGTGCCTATCTCAGGATTCATTGGGCATCAAGGCAGGATACACCCTGGATGGAGTGCCAACCCATCGCAGGGCACACACACACACTCTCATTCACTCACACACTACGGACAATTTTTTCCAGAGATGCCAATCAACCTACCAGGCATTTCTTTGGACCAGGGGAGGAAACCAGAGTACCCGGAGGAAACCCCCGAGGCACGGGGAGAACATGCAAACTCCACACACACAAGGTGGAGACAGGAATCGAACCCCGACCCTGGAGGTGTGAGGCGAACGTGCTAACCACTAAACCACCGTGCCCCCTGAGATTTTATTAATTTGAGGTAAATCATTAGCATAAATGCTAGTGTGTTTGTTAATTCTGTGCTATGCTGTTGCCATTCCTGGCAAAGAATTCTTCTAAAAATGAGATTTTGTTACTTAAGATTAAATTTCTTTGAAATGTTACTCACAGGTTTTCTTTTTCTTTGAATATTCAAGGGATTACACTAAAATATTCTCATTTGCCATTACTTTTCTATACAATATATCGTGCGGTACATTCAAACTACTATTCAGAGAGATTTTAGCAAAGGTCATCGTCCAGAGAGACTTACAGAAGTGCTTTGTGGTCTCTGTCAAATCATATCTTCATACTAGTTAGTAGGTCAGGGACTAAGACCGATTGAAGCAATTGCTTCTTTGAAGGCTACTCATTAAAATGCAAATAATTCCCTCTGTATCTACTCAAACCACGGAGACATGAACAACAATGCCGACTTTCCATTTACTTCAAATGTGCTTGTGTCAGCACTGGTCACTTCGCCAACCACCCACAGTCTCCAACAGACTGTCATCTCTTTCAAAGAGTCCAATCATTCTTTAAACTATTGGGGAATTTTATAGAAGTCTGTCAATACATGTGAGTTGTTTTTGTAAGTGAACTCTATTGATCTTTGTATCTGCCTTGGCTCTTGGTCCAACCAAACCTACAAGGCTAATGCAATGCATTGCTTTTCTGTACTCCAAACTTCCAGGAAGATAAACAGCTATATGTTGGACCACATCAAACAACTTCCATCATACCCTGTCATGCTTTATTCCTTAAGCACCACTCAGCTACACTTGCACTACAGTAGGTCCTTAATGCTCCTTGTAGGATCTGGAGTGGAATTTATGAAAAAAAAGGTGTACTTGAAATATATATTTGCTTTTGCAGCAGTGTCTCTGAAATGAATTGCACCTGGAATTGGCTACTAATACTAGATGTTGGATTGTGGCTGTATGGATTTGTGATCGTTCAGCTACAAGAGCGTTAGTGAGATCAGACACTGATGTTAAGTGAGAAGGTCTGGGGTGTAGTTCATCTCAATGGTGTTCAGGTTAAGCTCTTCCACTTCACTTCACCTTTGGCAAAGCATGTCTTCATGAAGCTTGCTTTGTGTACAGGGACATTGTCATGCTGGGACTGGTTCGAGTTTCTTCGATCAAATGAAAGGAAACTGTAAACCACATCGCTCACAGACATACAAGAAACATATTGTAACACACATTATTGTAAACATATTGTAAACACATACAAGTGTTTGCTTCCAAATGTGTTGCAACAGTTTGGGGAAGAAACCGCCTAAGGACTGAACATAATTTTAGCCTTATAGTGTACATACTGTACTGTTTGAGTTGCTACAGTACTTATGCTCTAAAAAGAAGCTAAATGGATATTCTTAAAAGGCAGTAAAACATTTGTGAATGCTTTGTTCGCCAATTTTTTCATAACCACAAAAACTAGAATTTCAAATTCACAGTAAAACCACAGAACTGGGAAAATGCACTGCATTCATTTAGATTTGTTTTTGTTAAGTGGACAAAATCAGGTGCAAACCTGGCTGCCGCTAATTGCACAACGTTTGGTACGGGACTGGGACAAGCAATCAGCTGCGCTTTTCCATTTCACGACTTTGTTTTTGAGTCAACTTTTTTTGTGCAAGCCTCCCTGGAATGAATATGTATGAGAAGGAGAAGAGCACTTTGCTTTTTGCTGGCTTAAATTGCATATTACACCGGTTTGGTACATAACATGCCATGTTTTTCACACAGTATGTGGCCTAATTATGCCGAAAATTACGTCTTAATACATCTGGCAGGGACAATACTCATAAACACAAAGCCCATTTTATGTGCTGTCCTTAATTTCAGACAAATATTCTGTTGCTCGGTGACAGTGTTGCTTATTCGTTTTTACACTGATGCAATTGGTGGACAAACAATGCAAGTGGTTGGAAATTTCCACTTTCAAACGTATGTCAAATGTATTCAACCACCATCAGCGAGAGAAATCAGTAAACAGTAATGATTAGAAACCGTGGGTCCACCTCTACCTTCACCTTCAGAGTTCCCGGTGAAACGAAACCATGCATATTTGACGATCGCTACTTTTCTAGCCTCCTGACCGTGTGTTTGTTTGTACTCGGTGACACTTAAGACTGACACATTAGTTGCAGAGTTCTGCATCACCTCTGATGAAACGTTGTCATCAGGCACAACATGAGAGACGTTTTTTCCCAAACAAGCCTTTCTCCGGCGACAAAATGCTGTGAGAGAGGACTCCTAGCTCAGACGACAGCAGCTCTGTTGCTGTGGTAACACTATTGGGACAAAAAAAGTAAGAAAAAAAGGACAGAGTAGAAGAAAATATAATAGAAGACAATATAACAAGCAAGCAGTGTTTTAGAGAAAAAAAAAGAGAAAATATGCTGAAAGTAAATTTACCAGGTTCAACCATTCTAGGCAGCAATCTAACTCAGTAACTTTTTATTTTTAATTCCGTTCCTTTTTCAGTTTGTTTTTTTTCCTCCGCAAAAAACTTCTTATTTAAAATGATGATGCTGAATCAACCTAAAAAGCCGTTCTGCAAAAAATGCTAGCTCAGTTAGTTTCACAAAAGAACAGTTTCTGACAATATTTCGACCTCGACTCTTACAATCCGACACCACCGCCATGGCTGCTACGTTCCCTGCTATGGCATTGCTAGCAATTAGCGCCGTGACAGCAGTGCTAGGTCATAAATACTGCAGCAAGCAAGTTCTCTGGCTTAGCTGCTTAGCACTGAAGCTAATCCACAGCTGCAGGAACACAGATAGGCTCAGTGACCTTGCACAGGCATGAGATGATTTACTCTCATTCACAAATAGATGATGTCTCTTTGCTGAGATAAGGCAGGAAGGAAGAGATGGAGGCTGGGAGAATTAGAACGTTAGCATTCACAATTAGAAGAGCGTTATTTAGTTATACAGTCAGTGAGAAGGGTTCGAGCAACAAATCCTCTTCAATCCTCTGACTTTTATTCTGCCAATGTGTTACTGCTCATTTTCAGTGATTGTGTATATAAAAACAACTTTTTTTGTACATTATAGGAATCATTTTGCCAAACTCATGGATGCCTACCACATTTAAAGCAAAAAAATATTTCTTTTCCTGAGACCAAATACAAATATATTAGCATACACAATTAGCATATATTGTGTTCTTAACCACGAACAGGGGGTACATTATTGTTTAAAATTATTTTTACCCTTATTTTTAATTTTTAAAACGTGATGGAAAGATTCACTGTAGAATAAGTTCAACGTTGTATTGAGCTGGAGGTCTTTACTTTTACCTCAGTGAGGAATCAGAACTAAAGCACATAATACGAACAAAGACCAAGTTCATTAATAAACATGGTGTGTTTACAGGGTTCATTCAGTCATCACTAGTTTAAATTATGATATTCGTTATTCATATAAGAAATAAAGCCAATGTTATGCAGATACAAAACAAAATGAATAACTTCATGGGATCTCACAGATCTCTAGCTAAGATCCATCCATCCATCTATCCAATTTCTCAACCGCTTATCCAACATGGGGTCACAGGGCGCATGGAGTCTATCCCAGGGGACACAGGCCACAAGACACCCTGGACTCAACCCATGGCACAATCACACACCCATTCACACACACTACAGACAATTTCGAGATGCCAATCTGCTTACAACGGATGTTTTTAGACTAGAAGAGGAAACCAGAGTACCTTCAGCCCCAAGCTTAGAGGTGTGATTGATGCATATGTAAAAAAGAAGACTTTATTATTGTCACAAGTACATTACAGCACAGTGAAATTCTTTCTTCACATATCCCAACTTTTGGAGGTTGGGGTCAGAGCGCAGGATCAGCCACGATACAGCATCCCGTTAGCAAAGAGGGATAAGGGCCTTGCTCAAGGGCCCAATCAACAACCCAGAATGATTGTATACAGATTATATATATATATATATATATATATATATATATATATATATATATATATATATATATATATATATATATCTTATTACACACTATATTATATATATATATATATATATATATATATATATATATATATATATATATATATATATATGTGTGTGTATAAATGAATTTTTAAAAAAGCATGTAAGTGATATAGAAATATGTTATAAATGTTCATTCACCCCAACCCCCAACCCCCGATAATGGCCCTTAGACACCTTTTATAAGATTAGAGTAACAACATTTTGCTTTTTGTTTTTTTGGCATTACAGAGAAACCTATCAAAATTATTAGCCATTGTAATCTCACGTACTGTACAGAAGCCCCAGACAGATATTTTATGAGCTGACTCTGGAGTATTCCTTTAATTCTGAAACCCAGACAGAATATGTGGCAGCGCTCATGAATCATTGTATAAAACTGTGAAGAATGTGATCTTAATTAGATTGCTACACAAAGAAAAGCAGGAAATAGCAGTGGATCTGAATAACGCTGGTCTTTGAGGACATTAGTGCTGTTTGTGTATGTGTGAGTTAGGATGTGCTAATGCACTCGTATTCCACAGGATTTGTAGTGCTAATTAGAAGCCATTCTTTTTTTTTTTTTTTTTTTTTGATCCCGCTGTTTGTCTCTCATCTCTCTGAAAGGTGCCCTGTGCTTTCACACAGACGCTTTAGATCTCATTCATTTGGCATGCGTGTGTGCGCCGACGTGTAAAGACCTCCTTTTAATGTCTTTAACAACACCGTCCTCAGCTGCCTTTCGATGCTGCAGAGAAAAAAAAGAAAAGAAAAAAAAAACTCTTGACCAGTCGCCTACTGCTTCTATAATAATCATCTGGCACCAGCAGGAAGTCCTTAGCATTGACACTGGAAGCTGTAATGGAGGTTAAAGCAGTGCATCAGAAATCTAAGTACACATTATTACCATTATATTATAAATATACACGTGTACGTTCGATTTTTTATACGCTTTTCTGATTCCAGGCACAAGAGCTCACGTGATCAAGAACAGATGATCGTTACCAGAAATAGTACATGAAAAAAAAAATGAGCCTCTGACTGTACACCTACAAGGTGCACCAACAAGGTAAGTGTATTGTGGGAGTGCAATTGTATAACACATACTGTAAAAGCTAATAAAGCGGTAGCATGATACGTTTAATATACTCGAAACGGATTCCGCATAGTGTTTCCATAGCGAGAGGATGTGTAAGTGGTGTGTATTATGATTATCATTATCATTAGTATTATCATTTCAATTCATTTCACGGTTCAGGTTGAATAATCAAATCCGATTGGTCAGAAAGGTTTCTATAGCAGTGCCTTTGACAGTCATTTACACTGCAAGGTTTATCTTAAGGTACAGTTATTATGTAACTCCTCCTAGGGCTTTCGAGCCATATGCACCAAATTCGGATATGTCGTAGACCCTGATCTGAAGTTTGTTGCTATTATTTTTCTAAGCGATCTGAGTACCGAGTACTGAGTACTTCTGGTACCGGGTCTCAAAGTGGCCTTTTTTCCCATAGATTCCCATTATAAACTTTGGAGGTTTATAACTCGGCAAGCTTTCGAACTATCTACACCGAACTCGGCCAGCTCCTTTAGGGTGATACTCTGAACAAACTTTTAAATTGGTGTACCGACTGGCCTTCCGGTTGTGCCGCAGCCCCGCCCCCAATATATGCAAAATCAAAAATTAGCACAACATGGACATGTGACATATCAAAACACTCAGCCCAATGAAGGAAACTTCCTCAAGAGTATTCAGATGATGTCACATGCTTGTCTCCACTTGCCTCCAAATGTTTTGGCACCCTAGCTTTCTGTCCACTTGCTTCTAAAAGTAAAACTGTCCCTTATGTCCACTCGCCTCCATAAAGCACCGGCCTTTGCGAATACTTGCTTCATCAAAGCCAACATCAAAGTTTGTCACGACAAACTTTACAGATCTAGTTATTATATGTTATATTATAACACATAGATTTTAACATCACATAAAGCCACATAAATCAGATTGAGCAGTTTAGACAAAGAGAGGTTTGTTCAGCATCTTTTTTGGAAGGAGTCTCCAGTGTCAGTGCTGTTGTAATAAGTCAGAATACACTTTTAATAATGTGTTGTGATTGAAAGAGACAAACTGGGAACTGAACATAAAGAAAGATATCATGATGGTGGCTAGACAGCAGCAGGAAGACAAGGACAAAGAAGAGTGGCCGTAATCAGTGAAATTGAATTTTCTCTCATGCTCGTGATTTGTCACTGAACTGCCAGTTAAACAGCTGCAGTGCTCTGGATGGACACTGAGTGCTGACAAGTGAAGGAGTGCAGTATGTTTCTAATCCCAACAGATATGAACACAATGGACCATGCAACTTTTCTCGAATTGGAGAGATAGATACTGTAGATAGAGAGAGAGAGAGAGAGAGAGAGAGAGAGCTTTATACAGGTATCCTGTATAGAGGATTATAGGAGTGAGGTATTGATGTCTGTTGAAGCTCTCTCTTTCTCTCTCTCTCTCTCTGTCTGAAAGAAAGAAATCTGTCTGAAAGAATTCATGAGAACATTATAGAGCTCTCTCTCTCTCTTTTTCTCTCTATCTCTCTCTTTCTCTCTCTCTCTCTCTCTCTCTCTCCTCTCTCTCTCTCTCTCTCTCTGTCTCAGTTTCTCTCTCTCTCTCCTCTCTCTCTTTCTCTCTCTCTCTCTCTCTCTCTTTCTCTCTCTCTCTCTCTCTCTCTCTCTCTCTCTCTCTCTCTCTCTCTCTCTCTCTCTCTCTTTCTCTCTCTCTCTCTCTCTCTCTCTCTCTCTTTCTCTCTCTCTCTCTCTCTCTCTCTCTCTCTCTCTCTCTCTCTCTCTCTCTCTCTCTCTCTCTCAGTCTCTCTAGGTTTTCTCTCTCTCTGCTTTCATTACGAGCAGGCCGTGTTCTGCAGCCCGGTAATGAAGTGTGACATACAGTACCGAACTCTCCCTGCTGATGAACTTTACCGAACAGGAAAGCACAAGCCTGGAACAAGACCTCATCATGGCAGAGCTACGATTACAGAAGAACTAAAATTAGTTATTCATGAAAGAACAGCAAGCAACTCTGTAGATCCTGAATCCTGCTCGTACCACACAGTGAGCTGCTGTAAGTACGCAGACCCGAGAGCAAGGACTCTGGGATGTTTTACAGCCAGCGACCTCATTATCTGTAAAATAAATTCCACAGCCCCTCAGTATGAATTTATTTTATGAACTGGAAACATGGAGCTTTTTATGCTTCTGAACTTTCCATCCACTGAACACGTTTGGTCCCATTTGAGATTATTTACAGGCTACTTGTTGCTACTTTGAGCTATTTGAATAAAAATCCCATTTAATTCAAGTTACTATTTAAACACAGTAACAGCTATAAGTGGATAATACATATATTTACTAACGGGGTAGGAATTTTATTTGTATTTTTTACGGTTATTAATGTGTCTGGATAGATAGATAGATAGAGAGAGAGAGAGAGAGAGAGAGAGAGAGAGAGAGATACTAAGATAGATAGATAGATAGATAGATAGATAGATAGATAGATAGATAGATAGATAGATAGATAGATAGATAGATAAAAAAATAGTGAGTGTGGTGAGGGGGAAAGAGAGAGAGAGAGAGATAGATAGATAGATAGATAGATAGATAGATAGATAGATAGATAGATAGATAGATAGATAGATAGATAGATAGATAAAAAATAGTGAGTGGGGTGAGGGGGGAAGAGAGAGAGAGAGAGAGAGAGAGAGAGAGAGAGAGAGAGAGAGAGAGAGAGAGATACTAGGATAGATAGATAGATAGATAGATAGATAGATAGATAGATAGATAGATAGATAGATAGATAGATAGATAGATAGATAGATAAAAAATTGTGAGTGGGGTGAGGGGGAGAGAGAGAGAGATAGATAGATAGATAGATAGATAGATAGATAGATAGATAGATAGATAGATAGATAGATAGATAGATAGAAGAAGGTAAAGATAAAAGTGGGGTGAGAGAGAGAGAGAGAGATAATAAGATAGATAGATAGATAGATAGATAGATAGATAGATAGATAGATAGATAGATAGATAGAAGGGGTAAAGATAAAAGTGGGGTGAGAGAGAGAGAGATAATAAGTTATATATATAAATGATAGATAGATCTAATCTTTCTTCCTGCAGTTAGACCAGTGCTGTACTACAGAGAGCTTTCACTTGTTGATGCTTCATATACAGGGGTATTATTTTCATACCCTGCTGTTTAAATGTATTTAAAACAAGTTTTATTCTTTAATGTGTGGAAGCCTGAAAACGTTAACACACAGGACTGGATTAAAAGCAATGTGTGACTTTCTTTTAGAGAAGATTTATGTGTTTATGACACACACACACACACACACACATCAGAGACGTGTTGAGTCACAATGTTTCTGATCTCCATGTCATCACTCTGAGAGCAGACGCTAAGATGCGGCTGAGACGAAAATTGAGAAGATGAGAAGTGAAACGCGAGTACGGGATCTGAAAGTGACATCACGGTAATGACGGCTGCAGCTGAGGGTACGTCCACACAAACACACACACACACACACACACACACGCACACTTCCAATTCCTCACACAGTTCCACCCTGTTTACCCTCAGCTCAGCCTTCATCCTTCCTCGCCTGCCGTGACCAAACCTGTTATCCAACAGGTGGCCAATAATACAGATAACAGAATACCCTGGATGAGATACCAGTCCATCACAAGACACCAAGCACACACACATTCACACTTGCATATCCAATCCACACACACTGCCATGAATTTGGGATGTGGAATCAAACCAGAGGTCCCCCGTGAAACTTAGCAACAGAAACTGGGGACCCAATGGTTAGAGAGGCTACTATAAACATGTATTTCCAAGTCGATGCACCTTGAAGCAGCCAATGTTAGCTAAACTCTATCTACAAAATAGCTTCTTCAGCCCATAGTCTGTATTCTGTTCTGTGCTCCAGCCTAGCAACTAGAAATAGAGGGCAGTGAAAAGGGATTATCTTTTCTTCTGGAGATTTATAAGAGATTTAAAGTTTTTCTTTCAACACTGTTGAACTATGTTTGTTGTTCTGGTATTTTATTTTACTTATTCATGTTCCACATAAGACTCCTAGATACTCCTCAGGCACTTGTAAGTGCAGGACAAATCAATAAACGCAAATGTGAGACTGCAAAGTGGAAAACTAGACCTTGGTTAAAATGACATGTGAAGCGCAATACAACTAAATACAACTAAATGACACTGCAGGTGAAAACGCAATTCACACTAACTACCCCGAGCAGCGGGAGCATCATTAGAATGAAGTCGGTGGTATAATTGTGCAATGCTGAGCTGACTGACTGTGCAAATTACATGAGATTGGAGTTCGGGGGGAAACTCTGCAAGACATTCTGCTAATTTAGAAAGCGTAGATGGATGTCACTCTGGAAGATCACAGCAAATTGGTTAATGGTACACCGAAAGATTGACAAAGGAAAGTAAAACAAAGTAAAGAAGCATCACATCAGCAGCAACAAAAAAAAAAAAAAAATCTAGTATTGCACAGATGGAATCATTTCCTAGAAGGCTACAGCTTGGTGTCCCATTGCGCATGTTAGACTCATATTTACAGTTTTCACTCATTTAGCTAGTCTGCAATCAGCTCCTCTCAACACTGATCTGATGAATATTACTGGCAGGTGTGCCAAGAGCTCGCACTGCACTCTGAGAGCCACAGGAGGCGCCGTCAGACACGGACACGCTTCCATTCCGATTTTGTTTTTTGCTCCAAATTTGGTCCTCATATGACAGTAAAATATCACAGGACTCCCTCTTTCCTAAAATACCACTGTTTGCATCTTCAGAATTGAATTCACTTCTTTCCTCAATGGTTAGCTAACAGCTCATAGCACACAGATACATTATTTGGTCCTCACATGACTGTAAAATGTCATGTGGACCCCACAATTTAGTCCTCACATAGATGTAAAATATCATGTGGCTACCACTTTTTCTACCATACTCCTGTTTTAGTGTCCAGAATCAATTCCAATCCTTTCTGTATTTGAAACACTCCAGACTCTATTATTATGGTGTCTTTTATTGTTAATTAAGACCCTCAATTATTCACATTCAAGGCCTTATTCTATCACCACCACTGAACAGGCTATTATTGCATCCGTCCTGGCTAAATTCGAACCAGACCGAAAGGCAGGAGCGGAAACCTTGGAATCTTTAAGGAAGTGAGAAAATAGAAAGTGTCACCTCAATCTGTTCAGCAAAATGTAAAGGAAAGGAAGCAAGAACTACTCGAGCTATATATCGTAGATTGAAACTATAAATTGAACCCTGGCTCTAACTCACTTTGTCGTAACCAGAGTGAAGCAGAATGACAGGAAACTAAAGGAACGGTTCAGTCGAAAACGGAAATTTCTACATGTTTCCAAGCGGTCGATCAGCAAGGAGATATTTGGTGTTAAAAGCTCGTTTTACAGATATGAAAAGTCAGGTAAGATTACAGACTTTCTCTTTCTCTCTTTAGCCTAAATAGATTTCACAATTCAATTGATTCAAAACGATTGATTTATTTGAATTAAAAAAATATATGATAGACAGAAATGTGGACTAATTCGTATCTTATTGCAAGAAAAAATTCAAGTACTTAGCAATGGGTACGTTAGAGAATATCTACAATCATATTACACCTACATATTTGAGGTTATTTTCCAGTAGAAAGTAAATTTTACTATTTTTTTTTTCATAGTAAATAAAATATACTATGTTCTGAAAGGAGGTGTCACGGACGGTGCCGCACACACCTCCTGAACACCAGCGAAGAGAAGCGTCTCCGGAATACTAAAGCCCTTTCGGACGACACCCCCCCCAGAATCCTTCGCCACCGCTGATTACACCGCCACCTGCTCCTCATTAACCACTTCCTATTTAAGATGAACTTGAACTCGATTTGTTTCGGCAATCATTCTGAGCGTTTCCCATGTAGTCCTAGTTTGGTTTCAATTCTATTTCTGTATTTTGGTTTCCCTGAAATACATGTGGAATTAATAAAACAGCTGCACATGGATCCTCAGCCTTATGACTCCTCATTACAGGGGGGTTGCACGGTGGCTTAGTGGTTAGCACGTTCACCTCATACCTCCAGGGTTGGGGGTTCGATTCCCGCCTCCACCTTGTGTGTGTGGAGTTTACATGTTCTCCCCGTGCTTCGGGGGTTTCCTCCGGGTACTCCGGTTTCCTCCCCCGGTCCAAAGACATGCATGGTAGGTTGATTGGAATCTCTGGAAAATTGTCAGTAGTGTGTGATTGCGTGAGTGAATGAGAGTGTGTGTGTGTGCCCTGCGATGGGTTGGCACTCCGTCCAGGGTGTATCCTGCCTTGATAGTAGTTCGGATAAGCGGTAGAAAATGAATGAAAGTTCTGAAAGGAAGATTTAAATCCATTCTTTAATTCACTCATCTTCTCTTTTATCCTAATCAGAGTCATGGTGGATCCAGAATTTATCCCTAGTGCAAAACCCACATTGGCATCTTTAGATTAGCCGAACCACCTACCAGCACGGTATGGGAGGAAACCACAGAACTCAGTGGAAACCTATACCTAAAAAAAAAACAACAAAAAAAAAACAGTTCTCCGGATTAAATCAGGGGGTCTCAATCTGTGGCTTTTCAATCCCCCCTGCTGTGACACCATGTGGTGAAGAGAGTTATCTGCATGCTAATTCTTTGACATTGACTAATTTATGTAAAGTCCAACATTGTTTCTGTTTGGTTTTATTAATAAGAGGATTAGTCACAAATATTTTTTCTTCTTCCTGTTCTTTCTCTTTTTTTTGTTGTCCAAATTCAAACTATGCAGTTTCAAAAGCAGACAATCACTAGGACTCTCACTAATGTGATGTCGGATGTGGTAGACTAGTGGTTAAGGCGTTGGACTACCAATCGGAAGGTTGTAAGTTCGATTCCTACGTCCACCAAGCTGCCTATTCTGGGCGCCTGAGCAAGGCCCTTAACCCTGAATTGCTCAGCTGAATTGCTAAAAATGAGATAAAAAAAAAAAAAAAAGTAAGTTACTCTGGATAAGGGTGTCTGCTAAATGCTGTAAATGTAATTATCGAGATTTTATTATCACTACATGATTACCAAAAAGATTTTCACTATAAAGTGTCTATGTACGTGTGCCACAATAGGGCCGTGATTTCACTGACAGGTGAACAAAGTGACGAAGCAACATCTGAAATGAGAAGCTCTCAGCTCTCAATTAAGCACAATGTCGTAAACTGACAAGAATTTTGAGGTCCGGTTTGTGTTTCGTCGGTTCCCTACTCAACTAACTACAGTACACACCCACAAGACACGAGATCCAAGAGTTGCTCGCTAGAATGAATGTAGCCTTGATCATTAGTATAGTCTTTTCATTTAATCAACATAAAAACATACAATGCACCAGGCAACAGGACGAAAGCTATATATTTTTGTTACAAATGCCTGCAAATTGACTTTTGGAAAGAGATGTACCACATGACAAAGATGGAGCTCAGTAGATCAATGACTTGTTTCATTGGGAAAACTGCAGCTCACTAACACAAAGAACTGAGAAGCTGCAACACTCAATTTCTTCTCATACTGCCAGTGGGACTGCTGGCCTGATAGCAACAATGGTGTACTTTAATCCGTTAATTGAACAATGAAAGGCTGTTGGCTTCAAACATCAACTAAGCATTGTGCATTGGAGAATAACAAGACTCCCTGAATAAAGTGTAGTTGTCGATAATAGGTTATCCCTAATAAGAACTAGTCCTTCACTGGTCAGTAAAAGGCCCCTTGGCCCATTTTCAGCAGAGCTTTTGAAATATTCATGAGAGTTATTGGCACTGAGTTCCATTTTCTCACTACAAAATTTTACTGGGCATATTTTATTAAGCTGTTTTATTAGCCCGTGCTGCTGGACTGAAGCCGTCCTGCAGTCAGCAGCGGTATTTCTATCCTAATTGGCCAGAACTCTGGTGAGTTTTACTGTAATGGAGTGAGTTAGTAAAATACTTGTTGCATGACACAGCAAATATGATTCATTCGGTCATTAGGGAATTATTGCAGTGGCTTGAAAAAAATAGGCGTCATGTGAAGGGTCTGTTTTTCTATGATTTCTACTGTGGTGGAAAATCAAAAACACACATGCTAATACAATAAGACTCCAACAGAAGCCATGGGCTCGTTCTTATCGGCACTGAAAGCGACATCTTAGAGAAAAAGAGAGAGGGAGTGTACTCTCATACACATTGTTCATTTCTCTGTGTTTCTCTCTCTTTTTTTTCTATCTCGGAATATCAGCGGATGATAGATCTAACTGGTCTTTTGTTGAAGTGATGAACTGAACGGATAATGATCGCTTCTGCTCCGACACACACAAGAGGAGATGCCGCTGAATCGATCTGGTCTTTTTGCCAAATAAATGAATAAATAGGTAAATATATAAATAAATATACTGTAGACACGAGTTAGACAGACGGATGGGTAGATCAAAAAGAGGATCAAACACCCAGTTAAGTAAAAGACAGGAATAAAAAGATTGAGAGTTACTTGTGCTAGTTATAAGGTTATTGAAGTTAATACGATTTGCCAGGAAAATGAAAGAGAACATAAAAGTGTCTTGTTAATGTTTTGGACCACAGAACAAGCTACAAAAACCACCTTGATATAATTTTTTTTGCTGTTGCAGATTTTCTAACACACCAGTCCAGAATCAAGCATAGATATTCAGTTGGGTTGAGAGCAAAGGCCTCCATTTACTGTCCATGATTTATCAGAGTACTTGTGCCATGATGGGAGTCATCCCGAAATACATCACTCCAACCAGGATGAGAAATGTTTCATCATGGGATTTGCAACGATTTGCAATGATGCATCTCTCTAAGGGAATAATTTATAAAGGTCTTCTACCACTTGTCTAAGGGTTCCCCATAAAAACAACCTGGAGAACATTTTAAAGTGCCTTGTGAAACCTTGTACCTAGACATCATACAGTAGAATTATGGATTGGAGATTCATTCAAAATTTAGCAATGTCTATATTATTATATCTGCAGAAAATAAAAACAAACATGAAGAGAACAGAATATAGTAATAATAATAATTAGGGTGAGAATTCAATCCATATAAACAGGGCTGCCAAAAACATGTTTATTCTTCAGGTACTACAGGTAATACCTCAAAGCCCTCATCACTCCTCGCACTGCACCCCGCACCCTCCGATCTACCAGCACTGCTCGACTGGTTCCACCCTCTCTCAGGGTAAGAGGCAAGTATGCTACAAGACTCTTCTCTGTACTGGCACCAAGGTGGTGGAACGAACTTCCCCTAGAGGTCCTGACAGCTGAGTCACTGGCTATTTTCAAGCGGCGGTTGAAGACCTACTTATTCAGGAAACACTTCAACTAGCACTTCTTTCATTATCTTTTGCATTTAAAAAAAAAAAAAAAAAAAAAACCTTTGACACTTTTTCATTGTAACTCTGAACAAATGTTTTAAACTCATGGTATCTTAAGTATGTAACTTAGTGATCCAGCATTAATGTATTCAATGTTAGAGATTTAAGCACTTATGTACGTCGCTCTGGATAAGGGCGTCTGCCAAATGCTGTAAATGTAAATGTATATATAAGAAATCCCTTACAGGGGTTTTCCCTTTAACAAAAAATTCCCCAAATTTCCAAAAAAATAATCCCATAAAAGATCCAAATCACCCGAAATGTAAGAGTAAGTTGACTTCTCAGGGTATATGGCATTCTCAGTCCACTGGCAACAACTCTTTCTAAGACTGCATTCCCAGCAGGGCGATCAAAACCAGGGGTGTTGATTGTTGTGTGCAGGGAGTGTGTGGGCATGCAGCATGGTGGCTGAATTATGTTCACTAGCTCTGAGGCCCATGTTCCTCTTCCCCTGGTAAAATCCAATAACGCTGAGGATTAGGCTGGAGATGGATGGTACACTCAGTGCTAGCTGACTGATCCCTCTCATCGGCTTCCAGAGAAATATGTGCTCTGTGGCTCTCATCTT
Organism: Tachysurus vachellii; assembly: GCF_030014155.1. Taxonomy (NCBI): domain Eukaryota; kingdom Metazoa; phylum Chordata; class Actinopteri; order Siluriformes; family Bagridae; genus Tachysurus; species Tachysurus vachellii. The sequence continues at coordinate 29,127,391 of NC_083463.1, read as the reverse complement.
ACATGAACTGGCCAGATTTGCAGTCACCATCAGCCTCTTTCTTCTCTTGCTTCTCGCTTGTTCTTCTCGCACTCTTTAAATATTTTCTTCTTGGTTTTACTCTCCTGTGTGAAGTAAAGGCTTGATTAAGGGTCTTTTTACACCTGGTCACTTCATGTGTTTTCTCTGATCCGATAGCTATCTGATTTGTCAAAACTGTTCCATTTACATTAGACCACATAAATGCGTCTCGGCGAATCAAATATCGATCCGATCTTTCTACTTCCGCACAACATGCAAATATATTTTACCTCATTTCCGGGGTAATTGAAATGGAACATGTTTTGGTGTATGCGGTTTTCAGAATGCAAACAAAAAGAAGACGAAAAAACTCGTTACGACGGTTATGCTACAAAAAACAGCTTTTACTGCATGTTCGCTGGCGGCAGCAGCAGTGCATTTTAAGACCCAACGAGACACCTGGGTGAAAGATCACCTGCGAGTGACGTACTTCCGTTTGGGAGGAGTAAAGCGCTGACGTATGTGGCTTGAACAACCACATTCATTTACACCTGTCCAGTTTCATCTGAAACGCGTCCCAGACCACCTCCTGAAGTGGTTTGAACGATCGGATTTATATCTGTCTCGAAAACGTTTCAGAGGGCATTTAGACCTGGTCTTTTTACCATCGGATAGCTATCATATCACAGAAAATGCATGAAGTGACCAGGTGTAAAAAGCCCCTTAGAGTTCTAATGTTTTAAACGCCAGAGGTTTGTGGTGGCATTGGCTTAGCGCTTATCCCTTGAGATCACCCATGACCTCTTGCCTCGATTGGTTATGCTGTGTCTCTGATATGAAAAGCAAACTTTGACTGACCCTGAGATCACACAGGCAAATGACAAAGCAACAGACAACCATTCGACTGTAAACTCAAGTATTCTGTCCCCTAAAAGCTCGGATAACTTTCTTTGTTTCTACGGGGACTTTCATTGTCTTTGTATTGCATTCATGAATTGTTAAGAGTGAAATTTTCACAGATCGAACCTGACCCGTATTATTTTTTTTTTGTAATAATGACCGAATATAAAAGGATGTATATTAAGATTTTAGATTTTAAGAATACTGCATAAGCCACTGATTCATATAAACTAGATTCAGTCAGAGCAAAACAATTTGTGAAAGCCTGCGACAAAGTCTGGACAATGTACACCAAATTATATTCCATGGTCCTAACAAACCATGTTGCTGTCTAATTCTTTAATACTCGATTTCCCAATAAAGTGTAACACTACAGTATAAATCCATATTTTACACAGAGTAGAGTGGAGGCCTGTATGACTGTCCTGGCACTCCACTGTAATTTGCATGGATTAGGTGTTGGACTACTGATCGGAAGGTCATGGGTTTGAATCCAAGGGCCACCAAGCTGCCACTGCTGGGCCCCTGAGCAAGGCCCTTAAACCTCAATTGCTCAGTTGTATAGATTGAAATAAAAATGTAAATCACTCTTGATAAGGGTGTCTGCTAAATGCCAGAAATGTAATGTAATGTAATGTAAATGTTTAATATGATTGATTTCAAGTGCATCATTCTAATAGTTAAAAAGCTTAGCATTATGCTGTACGCTGCGTTATATAACATGTATCCTGGACATACGTTATTTTAATAAATTAAGCTAATTACAGTAACAAGCGTTGAAGTGATTTGACACTTTTCTATGTTGTTTATACAGTTTGTGTGTCCTATTGGTCAGATTTCGAGGCCTATCCATGCGAAAGAGATGAGATGAGATGAGATGAGATGAGATGAGATGATGAAATAGATATTATAAGCCTTCAGTTTCTGATGGATGCCTACAATATCCTACCTTATAATTTCACTCAGGTTCACTCATAATATGAGCTAAGGCATTAAGAGTGAGAGGGAACGGGTAGAAGGGATGAGAGGGTGAAAACTACCAGCCAAAGTTGTTGGTGGGCAAAAGGAGAAAGCAAGAAAAGTCAAACTGGGTGAGTAATACCTGATATAATCCCAGTACCTTTATTTTCTGCCCCAGCAACACATAGTGGTGCAGAAACCTATGACAAGATACAATGCAAACTGAACAAGTCAGTGAAAGGTGGATGTGATGGGAAAAGTCAAACTTGGGCAAATGCTAAAAAAAAAAAAAAAGAACCCTGGACCTCCAGACACCCAACTTCAATCTTAGATAGGAAAGCTGAACCTGAGCAAAGATGATACAATCACTGAGCCTGGTTGAAGAAACATCCTGACAGGGAGTCCAACCAGACAGCGCTATACATTCACACCCTATGAGTAACCCAAAAAAAAAGCACTCCTACAGACCAGAAAAAGCCAAAAAAAAAAAAAATGATTGAAATGAAAGTCATGAAGACCTACAGCGTAAAGACTGTAAAAATAGGGGATGACGATATGCCACAAAAGGGGGTAAAGTAAATGAGACAAAAGTAGCAAGAAAGTAGAGGACACTGAGCTTCCAAATACAGGAAACAAAACGAACGAATAAAGTGCAGTGGCCGTGCAGTGCAGTGGAGTGGAATGGGGTGGATGGAGAGAAAATAGCAGTAACAGAGCTAAATGACATTGGAAATGAAATGGAAATAAATGCTAAATGGAGAAAATTTTTAGAAGGGCATTTGAATGGAAAAACAGAGATGGTTTTGAATGACCACCTCATCTATCGCACCACCTTCATGATGCCCATCATACAGTCTATGGGCTGCTCATACTGTATACTGAATAAGTAATCTTCACATAATCATGCATGCTGAATAAACCAACATATATTAGGCCACAAAGTCTGAGAAGGGAGCATTAACTTTTTGAAACGTGTATATATTATATAAAAGAAATATGTCCAAAAACACATTGCAAATAAATGAGCTTAACATACAGAGGAGCCTCCTGTTCTTCAAACTTTATCAGGAAATATTTACGGGAGAATATATTGAACATATACAGTATATTACATTTGAAGGGTGAGACGTAGCTTGAAAGACAGAGAGAGGAAGATAAACAGATTGAGGGAAATCAATCCATATGTACAGTATGACCATAGGATAAAACCAATTTGGCTAATCTGGCTGTTCCCCAGAAATCTGTCAGATCTTGCTTTATTGATGATCCCTACAGTTTCCGGAGGACAGATTCAGTAAGGATTTCTAGTAATATTAGTTAATATGAGTAAAACAAGAATTTAGAAATGAAGTGGGGTTTTATTCCCATAAAAAATCGAATGCGACAAATTCATGTCTTTAAAAATTAAAAAGGCCTTGGTTATGAAGAATTATTTATTTATAAATTAGAATTATTATCCTTATGGAGGTTATGGAGTTACTATTTATTATCTTAAAATGTTATTATTTATATTATCTTAAATACATTCTTACATCTATCCATATATATATATATATATATATATATATATATATATATATATATATATATATATATATATATATATATATAAAATTTATTTATTTGTTTATTTTTTCCTCTGGTTTTGTTCATTTTATCAGGTTTATTTTATGGGAATTAAGATATCAGCTATTCATTTCCATTATTGTCGCTGCGGTGATTTCCCTCAATGTTTTTTAATAACCAAGAAAAGTTTGTAATGAATGAACCTTTTCTTACTCCTTTGGTTAATAAAAAGTATGATACTTTAGTGTTTTATGTAACAGGCACCGCAAGTCATATCTAACATCAAAACAAACAAAATATAGATCTTTTTTTGGAAGAAGTAAAAGTTCAGTTCTTCTAAAAATTAAGAAAAAAAAAATGAGGCCATGTTTATGCCAATTAGCCTTATTAGCTGATACACTTACTGTACTGTACAGATGGTATTCCCACTTGCTTGGTCTGTTATAAACTACAATTTTCTCGTTATTGATCATGAACTGTACAATTTTGAAGTGTTGAAACAGAATAATAAAATATATTTATCTAGTATAAAATATACATTCTGTAAATAAAAGTTATGATAAAGAACAATTTGACTATCTAGCTATCTAGAAGTTTAAGTGGTTAGACATGGACGACCAAGATATAAACGCATTCCTATCTTCTTTTCTACTTATTTTACTCTCTGACGCACACACACACACACACACACACACACACACACACACACACACACACACACCCGCACGCACAAATGCATGCTGTGCTCATAATGTGACCAGTGACCACAGCACACCAAACATAATAATAATGTGTCTGCAGAGAGAGCCTCGCAGTGAGTCGTGACTGAAGGAGACAGTGATAAAAAAAGGACAAAGATGAAATACAGTGTGTGTGTGTGTGTGTGTGTGAGAGAGAGAGAGAGAGAGAGAGAGACCATCAACTCTTGGTTTATGTCCAGTATCTTCTGCTGTCCCTATTTTAATTATATGGACACACCCTTTGCAGACAGAGAAAGACACACACACACACACACACACACACACACACGCCATTAAACACCTTGTGTCACCGTCCTAAAAAAGAACGTCCAAGAGCTTTAATTCTTAAACAGACTTGGTCCTTGGAGTCTGACAACGCTCTCTGTCTCTGCCTCTGGTTTACTGTATCTTATATTACACTGTCCATAGATGAAGCTATTGTGATGCAACAGGTGCAGGAGGCGCCGTGACAGTCGCTTAGTAATTTACATGAGTGGTTCTTCCCCTGCTGATCTGAATATTGCATCTCCACGGTGCCTTCATCTGTAGATGAGTACCTACGCTGGGCTCACACAGTGATGTCTCATGCTCGATGTAGAGATTTTGTGGAGACAGGCCAAGACAGAGACAGATGTAGCGTTCGGACACATTAGTAGATTCTTGATAGTTGTTACTTGGTGGTTGATCTTTAAAAATGGAAAAATTCTGTTATGCGTTCTATACAGATCCATGGGAAGAAAATATTGATAGACCTGCTCTCTAAAAAGAGAGACAAAGTCACAGACAAATAGACGAAGATGTGTAGAACTTCAGAAATGCATCCTGTACAGTATGTCCTTCTCTAGCTCATTAAGATCTAACCATCCTTAAGATGCATTAGCTATTCTGCAGAAAGCAAGTATTACAGTGTTTTTATTTTATCTTAAAAAGACAAATGGCAGCTTTTTCAACCCAAGCATCTGGTATTTCTGTCAATCTCTGTATGCGTGTTGCAAATTCATCTGTAATCCACTGATTTGTCAAAGGACCATCACACACTACACATTATATCTCTGAGGTGGCTGAGCTACAGTATACAAGTGAGATGATTTGACTTGATTTGAGAACTCTTGCCATGGTCCTTGAAGTGGAACATGAGGACCCTGATGGTTTGTGTGTGTGTGTGTATGTGTGTGTGTGTGAGAGAGAGAGAGAGAGAGAGAGAGATGGATGGATAAATGGACCATGATATTTAAACCTGCCATTCATTGAAACACATGTCCTTCCCTTCTGTCTCACTACTGAATAGTCTTCAACACTAATGATGTACTTTATGGGCGTCAGCATCGAAACAGCATCCGATGGATTCAATAGATTTCTCATGATTTCCACAAAGTCGAAGTCATGGCCTAATGGTTAGAGAGTTTGACTCCTAACCCTAAGGTTGTGGGTTCGAGTCTCGGGCCGGCAATACCACGACTGAGGTGCCCTTGAGGAAGGCACCGAACCCCCCGCAACTGCTCCCTGGGCGCCGCAGCATAAATGGCTGCCCACTGCTCCAGGTGTGTGTTCACGGTGTTTGTGTGTGTGTTCACTGCTGTGTGTGTGCACTTTGGATGGTTTAAACTGCAGAGAACGAATTCTGAGTATGGGTCACCGTACTTAGCCGTATGTCACGTCACTTTATTGAATAGTCTTCAACACTAATGACTAATGACCCCACTCTGAAGGGTGTTTGAAGATTTTTAAGCATGATGCCAAACAGAACTGTGTTTTTGTTTTTTTTGTTGTTTTTTTTTTGTACCACTTTGTTAATGGTTTCTTTCATGGCATCGTTTCTGCTGCTCATGTGATTAAGTGCGTCTGTAATTTTACAGCGATCTGTATAATAATATGACAAAATGGGAATAGCTAAACATCAGAACACTCATGGATCCAGGAACGATTAATAACACTATGCTTAAAAAAAATAAGTAAATAAGAAGAAATCTGTATGAAGAAACGTCTTTTTCATCATTTTCAGTTGCCAAACAGAACGAGTGTGAGAGCAGGAACCCTGCTGTCATGGTGTTTTGGACACAACTGGTAATTTAAAATACTAAAAAAACCTGGTGGACCTAGTGATTTATAGTAATATTGTTTTTTTGTTTTGTTTTTTTTATTAATTTACAACGTATTTTTAGGTCCCTATGTGTAGAGGATTTAACAGAAATGACAGAATGAGAACGACAAAGAGAAAAAAGAGCCATAAAGAAAATACAAATGGCCACAACCCAATGATAGACTATTTGAAATGGTCTTCAAAGAATAATGGGATAACAAGAAGAAAAGGAGGAGAAAAAAATGTATAGAAAAAGGAAGAAGTTAATAAGGCCGTTGTTGTAGCAAAGGAATGACAAAACATTGAAACAGGCAGAAAAAATACAGGAGAGGGAGATTAGAAAGAGTGAGACACACAAAAACACAGAAAGGGAGAGAGAGAGAGAGAGAGAGAGAGAGAGAGAGAGAGAGAGAGAGATTGGCACTAGTAACCCCCCGTTAGGATCAGTAAAACACCGACAGCGACCCGTTACTTCCCTGCTGTTTCCATGAAAGCAGCTCAGCAAGCAGTTTGAAAAGCATGTTCACACACATAGACACAAGAAAGAACACACAACACATGGAACAACACACACACACACACACACACACAACTGATACTAAGACATACAGACAGGATAAATAGATACAATCTTATGAAATTGAATAACTGAAGGTGATTTGATCCCCCTTGGACCTACAGTATACATTATAGAACTATATAGTATAGAAATAAAACCAGAGAACTCAAAAGAAACCCATCCAAAAATGGGAAGAACATACAGTAGGAAAACCTCTACACCTGAACATTCATACAGTTGTCCAATCATGTGGCAGCAGTGCAGAGCTTAGAATCATGCAAATACAGGTCAAAAGCTTTAATGCATCTACCTAAGGGCAGTGCTGACTCCAATTTCATGGTAGTGGCACCTCTGGGTTGTTGATAAGAAGGTCAGGGGTTTAAGCTCCTCCACCTTCACATTTACACAGCTGTCCGATCATGTGGCAAGTGCCCCAGCATCACCAAGTTGCCACGTTTGGGCCATTGAGCAAGGCTCTTAATTCTCTGTGGTCCAGGGGCACTGTATGGAAGTGAAAGTGAAGTAAAAGTGACATACGGCTAAGTACGGTGACCCATACTCAGAATTTAACCCATCTAAAGTGCACACACACAGCAGTGAACACACACACACCGTGAACACACACCCGGAGCCATTTATGCTGCGGCGCCTGGGGGGTTCGATGCCTTGCTCAAGGGTACCTTGAGACTCGAACCCACAACCTTCGGGTTAGGAGTCAAACTCTCCAACCATTAGGTCACGACTTCCAGTTTTCCATATCCCAGGTTATTATGAGCCTGGGGTCAGAGTGCAGGGTCAGCCATCGTGCGGCACCCCTGGAGTAGGTGAGGTTAAGAGCCTCGCTCAAGGACCCAACGTAGATGTCTCAGCAGCTTGTGGGCTTGAACCCCGACCTTCGGATCAGGAACCCAGCGCCTTGACTGCTGAACCATCACGTCCTCACGTATCATGGCTGATCTGCACTCTGCCTCAAATACAGCCTCAGATTTTTTGTGTTCTGTTTGTTGGACTAGTTAAAAACACAAACTGGTGACCTCAACAACTCAAATGCTGACTAAACCTTCTTGTAGACAGGGAAACTGGAACCCAGATACAATACATAGCCCATTTATAGACACATGACCATTACATTTCTGGACTCATGACCATGACACCAATATGTGCTTCATGAATATCTTATTTCTCCTGCTCAGTTGTCATGGACTGATTTCAAGTGAGGACTCCTGGGGATTGAGTGCAGTCCACCTAAGTTCTTCCGGTCCAACCATGGAATATTTTGGCTTCATAGATCATTCTGGAACATGTGTGGGATAGGCTTCTTCCTTTCAGTGAAGGGTTGAGGTAATGCCACAGAGTACAACGACTTCGCAAACAACTGAGTGCTTCCATGTTTGTACAGTAGCAACAGTTTGAGGAAGGCCCACATATCAAAATATTGGCGTCATATGATACATAATCCGCTTGTCCCTGGCACCTTGTGCTAATTCATATCCTAGCTCCATTTACATCAAATTTAACCATACGAACATAGATTGCTTAAAAACTTTTGATTGGCAGCGTGTCCCAAGACAGCATGTAGACAGATGGATATGGTGCTAATGGAATGCAAAAGGCAGAGCAGTAATGAAACAGTGTAGCCCCCTGGTGGGTTCCACCTCTCCTCTATTCGGCTCCTACTGAATCCCTCGTTCCCCTTCATCTGTATCTCCAGATTCACTGTGTGAAAAGCCTGGCCCCTTATCTCAGCTCCGACCCTGCACACCTGCGGCGCTGATGAGGGAAACTTTCTGCTCCACTTCCTCCTGTATCGCCTCCATCCATCACTTCATCTCTCTCTCTCTCTCCTTCTCTCTCTCTCTCACTCTCTTACGCACACAAACACATATTCTCTCTCTTTCTATTGATTCAGAGTTAGTGTAGCTTTCTCTCACATAGCACAGTGGTAATGCAGAATGTCTTGCCATCTCTTTATCATTGCATAATTACACCTAAGAATTAGTCATAGAACAGAATATGGCTTATGAAAAACAAATAAACAGATAAACTCCTTTCAAGCAACACACCTGAGAGGTTGTGCTAGTGTTTACTAATCAGCTCATCTTGCTGACTGTATCTTTTACATAGCCATGATGCTACCATTACAAAGGACACAGTAACAAGCTGTACCAACGATTAGTCATCATTCATATATTCTGAGTATACATAAGAGTACAGGAGCCTCTAAGGGTGCTTATGTTTGCTATTTACCACCTAATGTCATTTTAAAACCAGTACACAACATTGATGAGTGAATGTTATGGTAATGCATACTAGTATAAACAAAAAAAAACATGCACTTTGTGGTTACTTTCTGGTATCTTCACTATGTAAACATGAACTCTTTGCGAAGTCTTGCCACACAATGGGTTGAGTAACTTGAGTATCCATTGACTGACTCGGCATGTATTGGATTTTTTTGGAGTTAAATTGAATATTCAATTGAGATTTATCCTACGGTCTGCATTAATAACCTATGCTCATGGATCCGCCTCTGAGTTGAATATGTCACACACCTGAAATATTAATGAACACAAACTTGACACAAAAGTTAACAGTGAACCCCAAGAAAGATAATAGAACAAATTAAAATTGAATCATAACATCGATGATAACATCGTAACCGCATGTAGTAGGTTAAAAAGCTAATAAACTGTTATACTTACATTTTAGCCGTTAGTGCAGAGAGAAAAGTGTACTTTACTCACAGTTTGTGTGTGTGATTGTGTGTAAGTGTAAGTGTAAGTGTAGTAAAGGATATGGGCTGGCCACCATTCGGATGCACCAACTCCTTGGGCACGTCGTCTGTTTCAAGCAGAAGAAAACTACGGGTGCCAGCTCTGGATATGGCACCACTACAGCTCTTAGCTCACTGTTCGCATCACCACATTCCACTTCCTGCACCGTAGACCCCACATCTTCTTGCTCCGCAAGCCCTACTTCTTCATCAATTGCTGCCTCCCATCCAGGAGATGGAACCTTCTTTGAACTGGAATCAGCTCCGGGGGAGGACACACCCACCACCGTGGGTCGCTCTACCTCGGTCATCATAGCTGTTAAACCTTATGCTGTGAGAGAGAAAAAAGAAGAAAAAGATTAGTATTATACAAGTAAAGCATTTTCACCACCACAGTCCAGAGATTTTAAAGTACTGTATAAGCCCTGAGTGTGGACTAAAGTATTTAGTCCAAGGTTCAAACAACATGCAACCTGTGATGAGGCATATACATGAGTGCATAAATGTAGATTTGAAAACAGTAATTATATATAAATCACTAAGGGCACCTTTAAGAGTAAAGCCATATACCGTAAATACAATACAATACAATACAATACTACAGTATTAATAGAAAACTGTGATTTCCTTTACAGACTTGCACAATTAACGTCAGTCCTGATGTTACTGAAAATCTATCAACTCTTTCTGAAAATCAGAATCAAAGAATTCAACAGCGATGTTGTATAATTCCTTATATATCCACTCAGGTTGAGACACGCAGGATGCTGATGTATTAGCTAACAAAAATCAGCAACAGTTTTTCATCGAAACACCGATATAAATAGAGCGAAATCAGATTTTTAACACCCCTTAAATACAGAGAATATTTACAAACCTTTTGTGAAGCTGAAATTCGTTAAATTTGTACTGTTGTGCGTTGTGTTTACTTGGGTGAGTTCTGCACCAGTGCTTCTGAATTGCGTTTTGTGTTTTGTAGCTCAGCTGTACAGTTGAATTATCTGCTATTGTACTACATGTGACAGGGTTTTTGTTCTTTTTCAGGCAGATAGATTTTAAGATTTGCTTCCATGAAAGAAATTACTTTAAGTGATAAAAGACTATGTTCAAATCGCAGAAATTGTGGTTTTATATTCAGGTTTATTGTTAGAAATCGTAGATATAATTTATTTAAAGTTCACAAGCAAGAGTTAATAAATGATTTACAGTAGATCTGAGTTTTGGTCCTGTGGTAAGGTTCATTATTGATTTCATATATACTTCGACCTTTGACGTAGCAGCATTACAACCTCTAATTATGCAACATAATATGGATTATCTATCATATGATCCTTATTTATGTGACACCGTATGGGCTGTCAAGAGCTAAAAATCGAATATCTGTCGTTAGCTTGACAGTGAAACTATTAGATTTGAACGATTTATTTGATCAGATATGGAGACAAATCTGTGGGTAGTTTCATTATGTGTATTTGTCACAAATCACCTCAGAGTGTAGGGCAAACCTGTGCTCTTATTATGATATGTTTATTTTCACTTACTGGTCCTGGTCCTGGTTGTGTCCCACCCTCTGTTTTGACTCTGATGTGTTGTAAAAGTTTCTTATTATTTTGTCTATTTATAATTTGTTGTGTTTTAAGCTGCCTTCAAGCCCTGTCAGAAATATTATACATTAACAAATATTAACACACATGAACTCCAGAACAACTATAGAAATATTAACGAAAAATTATTTCTGAGTGTTTTATTTCATACAAGCTGTGGAGTGGGACATGACAAAGACATTCAATACTCAGCATCGGCACAATAAAAACAAGCACAAATTCAATTTAACAGAGTCGAAGGCGAAGTTTGACAAAAAAAAAAAAAAAAAAGGTATTCTACGGTGGCCGAGAAGTGCAAAACAAATTAACAAATCCGAAAACGCATTAACAAATCTGAAAACACAACGACAAGTCAGACAACCCGGAAGAGGTTGGTATAGTTTGTGAATGGAAACTTACCAATCATCGGACAAGACACCTGTCATTCATCTGTATATCTTGTATATTCACCCCTAAGTTTCCATTCACAAACTATACCAACCTCTTCCGGGTTGTCTGAATCGGTGCACGAAACACATTAACAAATCCGAAAACACAACGACAATTCAGACAACCCGGAAGAGGTTGGTATAGTTTGTGATTGGAACACGTACCGATCATTGGACAAGACACCTGTCACTCAAGGTATACATGAAGTATACATGAAGTTCAACAGTCTGCCGCAGGGAAAAGTTGGAATGGATGGATGGAATGGATTACTGTGGATTAATTCTGTTATTTTCTTATATTTAAACGGAGAACTTTACACATTACACTTAAGATTCCATACCTGTATATCTTGAGTGACAGGTGTCTTGTCCAATGATCGGAAAGTTTCCGTTCAAAAATGATACACTACCGTTTCCGGGTTGTTGTGTTTTCGTATTTGTTAATGTGTTTTCGGATTTGTTAATGTGTTTTCGGATTTATTAATGTGTTTTCGGATTTGTTAATTTGTTTTCGGATTTGTTCATTTGTTTTGCACTTCTCGGCCACCGTAGTATTTCGACATTATCAAATTTTTTTTTGGCCTGTACCATTTGAACACACCATGTCGTAACCACCAAAACTCTGAGGATGACATTAGTACATTGGCGCTAGTACTTTATGTTGAGCCATGTTTTTTTTCCTTGTCATGTTCCCATTGTTCCAGTACAACTTCCTGGTTCCATATTCAAGCATGTTTTAACCTGTTACCCAAGACAAAGATTCTTGGATTTCCTTCAATAAACACCAAACTCTCCTCACCATAAGCTACGGTAATAACGTTAGGCTAGAATCTACATTGACTCTACAGACTGGGCTAGAAAGCAATTAGCCCTAGCCTTTCTTCTTGCACACTGTTCTGTTTATTTATTCTTACAATCATCAGTCATGAACAGTGCTGTTGTGTTTGGTTTCGATGAAAATCCACTTTACTAATCCACTTTACGAGCACAGAATCGGGCAAGGCTTTGCCGGAAAAGAAACCGTACATTGATACCTTTTCATCTTTGAAAGCCATGTTTATACCAGCCGCCTCTGGCAAAAATGAAAGAAATGCTAGATAATGAGATGCAGCCTATAAATGATTTCTCCAGCCTGGAAGCAGAGTGGTGTACTAAATCCAATGAGTGTGTGCTTAAAGCTTATAGACCTACACTAAGGGCCTTTAATCTATTTACATTAATTCCACACTTTCTATGCAAAGTGTGTATGTGTGTGTGTGTGTGTCACTGTAAACAGTCTTCAACCCTGGCATGATTAGCTTAGCTTAGTATTAGCATCTCCCGGGAGGCTTTGGTGAGTATGCCTAAAGCTAACACACTAACACAAAGTTTGCTTTAAGCTTACATGCAACACACACACAGACACAATATACCACACCAAGTCTAGAGAGACTCCATGATCTTTCACCCTTCATTACTCCTTGACAGGCAGCCTAGACTTCAAGTGGCAGCTAGTGAGGACTGAGACACAGCCATCTGCTGTCTGTTGTTAAAAGCTTCATCACGGCTCATGGAAAAGCTAAAGGCCTCGGCTGCTCACACGCTGCTGTTAATGTTTGCAGACGCCTCCACACTGGACCCTTGTCCTTATCATCCATTCAGCTGAGCCAACTTTAAAGGGATTAACTGCAAAGCTTACAATACATAGAATTACCAGGATGTTTTTTATTCAGGTGTTACCTGATGAATATTCAAGTGTTAATTGGTTAGAGGTTTGCTGCTGGTTTTGTGAAGATTTGTAATAGGCACACACACACACTCACGGACCTGTATCTGTAGACTGTAGAGTGTCCAAATGAGTTGAACTTCAACAAGTAAACGTTTTTCACACCAGGCAAATCTCAAACTGCAGGATAAGTAGAACAAGATGGAAGGAGTCTCCAGTGTCAGCCCTTACGGAAGGACTCTCCAGTGTCAGTTTTTTTTGGAAGACTCAACAAGTTTTTTTTTTGTCTATTACTTCATCATTATTAATCAGTTATATTTTATCAATAAGCAATGATTGATTTCCAGAAATCAGACATTTCAGAAGTTCTTTATTCAGAACCCAGATGATTTAATTGCTAAGTATCGTTTGGAGGACAAAAAAAGATTGCTAACTACTATATACAGAATATGTGTGTTTAAAGAGTTACTTCATGACAATTATTATTGTTTTTGTGGTACTAGGAAGAACTACAAAAATATTGTTAAGAGTGTCCATGTACCTGTGTTAATGTGTGTGTGTCTGTGTGAGTGTGTGTGTGTGTGTGATCACTCATCAGTTGTTTCATATCCAGCCTATCCAATCAAGGTTCTATCAAGTGTTAAACATCTCCTAAATAAAAGTGACACTTTCATTAAAAGCTGAAATTAATCAAGCGAGCACGTGATGAGTTTAATCTAATTACATCTATGCTGTTAGCCAATCAAACGCTGAGGAAGCAGCGCTGTCAGCAGGAAGTCTTGCTGGCTTCATTTACCTGTAGCAGAAATTAGATTTGGGTTTCATGGGCACTCTCTCTAACACACACACACACTCACACACACACATGGAACGTTTGTCTCACACAGTGTTAGTTATTCAGCACGAGGATGCACCCAGCAGTGATCATAAGTATTCAGATTGCTCATTTACACTCATTTTCTCACTCTTTAACCCTTTTGTGTCAGTCTGGACAGATTTACAGCATATTTTTGAGAATTTGTACATATTGCATAAAAAGCTGGCGTTAATGATTAATTCCTACAGTTATCTCAGTGACTAACAGAAATATTGATTATTGATAATTTTTCCATAATAGCATGCCTCTAAATGTTTAATTCATTATATATTATCTATGTATATGTTATATATTAAACTACAGATTGCAGAAATATTATTTAAAAAATATTAGTAAAAAAAAAACGTTTTTAAAATTCATGTTTAAAAATGGTTGTTTTGACAAAAATTGGAAAAAATTTCGAATTTGTGAGACAATTAAACATATGAATAAATAATAAACTATTTTTTTTCTACATATAATCTAAAATTAAATAAAAAAAAAGAAATATAAAGGGTTACTGTTTTTTTTCCAAGTAATTTTTACAGTTTTTTTGTGTAATTTAAAACATTAATTAATTAATTAATCAATCAATCAATTAATTACTTTATTTATTTATTTATTTATTTATTTATTTACGAACACCTTTTCTTCACTGAAAACTTCATTTTACATTCTTATAATAAAAATAATTCTGTTTCCATTTTGTATAAACGAAAAATGTATTTTCTACAATTTTGTGTTTCAACCACCAATATTTTAGAAATAAATTTAAATTTCAGTTTACGTGTTTATGCACAAATTTAGAAACATTCGTGTGATGTACAATTTAATCAAATATCAAACCTTTTTTTTTTTCTTTCTCCACATGAAAGAATGGTGAAATGCAGCACACATTCCTTCCTGCCTCACTTGTGCACATTTCTCTCAAATAAGGTGAAGTTACAAAATTGTCATGTGTGTAAATAAGAGCGAATATTCTAAAAATGTTTATGTTTGCCGTGTATAAAAAAGGATTAGTCAGTCTACTGATATCACCCTTTTGCAGAGTTGGTGAGACGAGACTGCAGTCTTTATATCCTGTATAACACACACACACACACACACACACACACACACACACACACACACACAGGTGAAGATGAATCACAGGGAGTTTATAATAGCTAACGGTTTGTTCTGATAAGTGAGTCTGCCCTGCAGTCCCAGCACTGCTACAAATCCTCTTATTGTCACACACACACACACACACACACACACACACACACACACACACACGCACACAAAGAAAAAAAACTGTTCACATGCTGATCCCATCGCAATGGTGTGCATTCACATACAGGCACTAAGAACCAGTGAAGAAGAAGAAGAACAGGGGATGAAGATGAAGTGCGGACAAAGACAAACAAGGCATTGCTGTTTTTTTATTAAATATCAATCCCACCAGTTGAAAATAAGAGAAAACTGGGTGTCTACATGGCTTTGATAAACTGTACAGAGCTATAGGTGCACTCACACTAGGCTTTCAACATGCACAATATCTTCAGATATGAACATCAACAGGATATGACATCACGGCGTGTCAAGTAATTTAAATTGCAATAAGTTTGTTTTTTTCTAACAATAAGAAATAGTAATAGCTAATATCCACCTACAAAAGCTATCTACAGTACTTAACCATTCTCTGCTTCATGCTAGCTTTACTAGCAGATTAGCAAAAGCAAGCTAACTGTACCAACAATGTACACTCACCAGAGAATGCAATGATTTTTGCTACCTTCTTCCAAGCTTTATTTTATTTCATAAACATATACTGACATTGTATATTGACAGAAAATAACAGATAGATATTTATCTTTTATCTTTGCATGTCATATAGTAAACAGGGCCAATTCAGGCATAGAACCAAATCTGCGACTGGAGAACAGAGTAAACATCAGATCACGTGGCAGTAAAATCGGTCTGTGGTATCGTTTCAGATTCCTAGTTTAATTCAGGTCTACTTTACATTATCTTGAAGATAACAAGATTAAAATTCAACCGATTTGGTTCTGTTCTGTTCTGTTATGGGGGGCACGGTGGCTTAGTGGTTAGCACGTTTTTCCTCACACCTCCAGGGTTGGGGGTTCGATTCCCACCTCCGCCTTGTGTGTGTGGAGATTGCATGTTCTCCCCGTGCCTCGGGGGTTTCCTCCGGGTACTCCGGTTTCCTCCCCCAGTCCAAAGACATGCATGGTAGGTTGATTGGCATCTCTGGAAAATTGTCCGTAGTGTGTGATTGCATGAGTGAATGAGAGTGTGTGTGTGCCCTGCGATGGGTTGGCACTCCGTCCAGGGTGTATCCTACCTTGATGCCCGATGATGCCTGAGATCGGCAGAGGCTCCCCGTGACCCGAGGTAGTTCGGATAAGCGGTAGAGAATGAATGAATGAATGAATGAATGAATGAATGAATGAATGGTTCTGTTACGCACAAAGGTCTCCTTATCAAGTAGGCTTTTTCTTTCAATGTACAAAATTGCTCAGATTTGCCTGAAATGATATGATAGAAATTTCCATCGGTTAGAAACATTGTTTGATCA